>NW_027601989.1:0-56207 GCF_053455715.1 Rhinoraja longicauda | reverse complement strand
ACTTGGGGCGGTACAGTGGTAGAGCTGCTGCCTCACAGTGCCAGAGTTCTGAGTTCAATCCTGACCTCGGGTACTGTCTGTACGTAGGAAACCTGGGTGCTCCGGTTTCCTCTCACATTTCAAAAATGTGCAGGTTTCTAGGTTAATTAGCTTCTGTAAATTGTCCACATGTGTGTAGAACAGAACTAGTGTACAGGCGATCATTGATTTGCGTGGATTTCGTGGGCGAAGGGCCTGTTTCCTCGCTGTATTTCTAAAACGAATAACTTCTTGTGGCACACGGAGTAGAGGGATGAAACTTGGTAAAGAGTGAAGGTAAGAGGTGGGGCACCAATCAGCGATCGTGGAATCATCTTAAGAGGAATAGTTGGCAGTTGGATAGGATAGCGAGAAAAGGTGGAAGTGAATTGGAGGCAAAAGGATGCAGATGTGGAATCAGATATAGAAGGAAGAGGAAGAGTGAAGTAAAACAGGAGGAAGGGATTAGGGATAAGGAACGAGCGGAAAAAAGAGAAAATTGGAGAGACATAGTAGGTTGCACTCTGTCCACATTGTCTGCTGGAGCTCCCAGTTGCAAGCCATTTTAATTCCCCTTCCCATTCCCATACTAACCTTTCAGTGCTCGGCCTCCTCCATTATCAGAGTGAGGACACACGTAACTGAAAGAAAAGCACCTCATATTCACTTGGATAGCCTACAACCCAATGATACAAACATTGAATTCTCCAATTTCAGTACACCAACCCCCCTAACACTCTCCTCCCCATCTAACTTGTTACACGCACGCCCCTGTGCGAATTATGTCACTCCTCCTCTGTCCGATTCCACATCTGCCTCATTTCTCTCCAAACATTATCTGCCCATTTCTCTCCACAGATGTTGTCTGTCCTGCTAAGTTCCTCTAGCACTTTGTTTTTTGGTCAAGATTCGGCATCTGCATCTGCATCTGCATTGTTTCTCGGGGCTTCAGTTGAAGTTGGTATCTAAGCTGCATCACCAAGACAAAAAGCTGTACATGTATAAAATCCTGCACTTTCCCAATCCGTCACTTCCAATGGGTGGAAAGGTCTTAACCTAAAATGTGGAATATTCATTTCCCTCCACAGGTGCTGCCTGACATGCTGAGTTCCTCCAGCAGATTGTTTAAAAAAAAAATTTCAGTGGCACATTCAACTGAAGAGTTCCTGCAGTTTCAGAACATCCAAGCACAGTGGAATCCTCCTGTGCACTGTTTCACCCACACCCTCCACAGCCCCAGTGGCTGTCGGTTACTGTTACAGCACCCTCAATGTTTGGAGATGTCTTCCTCTGCCCCCAAGTGGCTTCAGGTTATTATTGCAAGGAACCAAATTCTTCCCTGATACAGTATATTGATCTGAAACGTTGACAATTCCTTTCTCCCCACAAATGCTGCTCGATCTGCTGAGTTCCTCCTGCAGATTGTTTGTTGCTCCAGATTCCAGCATCTATCTACTCTTGTATTTAGAAACTCTTCCTATTAAACAGTACAGCACAGGAACATGCCCTTCATCCCATCTGTGCCGAACATGAGGCCAGTTTAAACTGATCTTGTTTGCCTGCACGTGATCCATATCCCTCAACTCCCTGCATGTCCATGTTCCCAAAGCCTCTTAGTTTATCTGGCTCCATGTCCAAGCTTGGCAGCGCGATCCAGGCACCCACAAGCCTCTGTGTATACAAAATATCCTGGATATCTCTTCACACCTTAAAGCTACGACCTCTTATCGTACCCTCACCTTAAAGCTACGACCTCTTATCTTTGACATTTCCACTGGGAAAAAAGGTCTATCTAAAGAAAAGACACAAAGTGCTGGAGTAGCTCAGCAGGTCAGGCAGCATCTCTGGAGAACATAGAATGGTGACATTATGGGTCAGGAGCCTTCTTCAGACTCTGAAAATCTTTATAGAGTCCTGCCACCTCAGGACAGGCACAGCAAAATCCTCCTGTGCCCTGTTTCACCCACACCCTCCACAGCCCCCATTGCTGTTGGTTTTACTTACAGCAGCCGGTGTGGTTGCAGCCTCAATGTTTGGAAGTGGCTTCCTCTGCCCCGCAGTGGTTACACACATTATTGCAAAGATCCAATTCTCTGTTAAATTGACTTCAGTTGAAATTGGTATCTGAGCTATGACAAGTGGAATGAAATCATCATCGAATCAAAAAGCTGCACAGATTGAAAATTAGAAATATAAACTCCGAGAAACATAGGACAGATAATATCTGCGGAGTGAGGAACATACTAATGTTTCAAGTTATAGCCTTTCACCAGATCTGAGGATATCAGATGTAATAGTTTATGAACAAATCGGGCAGCAGGAAAACATTCCATCTGACTGTGACCTCCACTGTCCATAGTGACCAAGAGCCCACGGGAAAAAAATCCCTGATCAAAGACATAATTACATTCTATGTGAGTGTGACAGATTATCCATGTATCCTTGACTAGACAATATGTTTTTAAATGTTTGTCCATACTATTCCTTTCTGATGTTTCTCCACTGCTGCTCAGCTGAGTGGGGTCACATTCACCTCCTTCGATGATTAGCCACACACACTTAAAATGTCTTCTCTTCTCTGTCTGCACTATTCTTGTAGAGATTGAGTCGGAATCACACATAAGCTCACATAATTTGCAATTAGTTGCGCTGGAAAAGTACAGATATGTACTGATTTGTCGTTTGGGAACATTTATCTTCACAAGTTTAAGGAGTCGGTCTACTTATACATTCGACCGGCTCGGGACCACAATATTAAACCAGTTGCAACGTAGGACTGGTTAAGGATGTAATTGACACTTGTCCTATTAAATTTACACATCCAAGACCCCGACATTCCCGAGTTTTGCCATGTATACATTCTTAAGTGATTCCTGAAGTTGGCCCCCACGCATATGACAGTCCAGTTCTAGTGACAATCACTCCATGTGAGCAAGTTCTTCAAAGTCCAAAGAATGTTACTAATTTAAACCTGTAGTTCTGTGTCTTACACCTTCTCCACATTGAAAAGTTGAGGAGTGCGGAAAAAGAAAGCGAGGCAGGAAAGGCCGGGTTTTGGGGAAGGTGTGGGGTGGGGGGGTTATTGAACCATAATCATTGGTGACTCAGGTCTCAATTCCATCTCTCAAGGATGTCACAGCCAAAGGCCATGAATGGAGGTGCCCCGCTGGCCTCCAGTGGTGCAGGTGAGTACTGCAAGGAACCAAATCATTATTGTCAAATTGGGTTCAGTACAGAAAAACGAAGTGCTGGATGAACTCAGCATCTGGAGAGAAGTTCACAGACGACATCTCCGGTTGGGAGACTTGGGGCGGTACAGTGGTACAGTGGTAGAGCTGCTGCCTCACAGTGCCAGAGATACGAGTTCAATCCTGACCTCGGGTACTGTCTGTACGTAGGAAACCTGGATGCTCCGGTTTCCTCTCACATTTCAAAAATGTGCAGGTTTCTAGATTAATTAGCTGCTGTAAATTGTCCCCATGTGTGTAGAATAGAACTAGTGTACGGGCGATCATTGATTGGCGTGGACTTCGTGGGCGAAGGGCCTGTTTCGTCGCTGCACCTCTAATACGAATAACTTCTTCTGGCACACGGAGTAGAGGGATGAAACTTGGTAAAGAGTGAGGGTAAGAGGTGGGGCAACAATCAGCGATCGTGGAATCATCTTAGGAGGAATAGTTGGCAGTTGGATAGGATAGCGAGAAAGGCTGGAAGTGAATTGGAGGCAAAAGGATGCAGATGTGGAATCAGATACAGAAGGAAGAGGAAGAGTGAAGTAAAACAGGAGGAAGGGATTGGGGATAAGGAACGAGTGGAAAAAAGAGAACATTGGAGAGACATAGTAGGTTGCACTCTGTCGACATTGTCTGCTGGAGCTCCCAGTTGCAAGCCATTTTAATTCACCTTCCCATTCCCATACTAACCTTTCAGTGCTCGGCTTCCTCCATTATCAGAGTGAGGACACACGTTGTAGTGAGTCCAAAACGAGCGTTATTATCAAAAGCTTTATTCTTGGTAAAAACCGTGACAAGGCGCAACGCACTTACTTTGGACACACACTACTTAACTACTAATATAATCTAATCTCATCTCTCCAGTTTGGCGCCAGACACAACTATACCTCGCGCTCCTGCACCACGTGACCCGTTAGCCCAACCGAGGGTTCGAGACCCCCCCGCTAATCCGTATGTCCCTACATGACCCCCCCCAGAACCCTCGAAACCATACCTCACGGGTGCCCGGACCTCCCTCCCGGAACGCGTACGGAGGGGGGAAACCGATACCGCCAATGTGACGGAAGGCGGGGAGGCCGCCGCCGCCGGAGGCGATGGAGGGGCCACGGAAGCGGAGGGCGTAGGCGGAGTGCGCTTGATCGGGAACGGCAGCCCGGGCCCAACCATAGGCGGCGGGGGGGCCGAGAGGTGGCAAACAAGGCGCCGCTGGCGGGACCAGTGGGGCGGCCATAGGCCGGCCCCTGCGCGGCGGCTGGGCCACCGACACAGGGAGGTCCTTGTCCAAATGGGCCGGCTTGAGCCGGGATACCGAAACGAGCTCCTGGCGATTACCCACCCGCAAGGTGAAAGTGACAGCCCCTCTTTTAAGTACCTAGAACGGGCCCTGATAAACCGGCCGAAGAGGGGGGCGGTGGGAATCTTTCCGAAGGAACACGAAATCGCAGTCCCGCAAGTCCGACGGGACGTGGACTGCCATGCTTCCGTGCCTGGAGGTCGGGACTGGAGCCAGAGAACCCACCCGTGCCCGGAGGGAACCCAACACCGACGTAACGGGCGGCGGCAAGGCGGAGGCGAAAGGGAGAATGTAACCCGGCACCCGCAGGGGCGAACCGTAGACGAGCTCGGTCGAGGATGTGCCTAGCACGGCCTTTGGGGCCGTACGAATGCCGAGGAGGACCCAAGGCAGCTGGTCAGCCCAATCGTAGCCGGTCAATCGGGCACAGAGGGACGCCTTCAGCTGCCGATGGAAACGCTCCACCATCCCGTTGGATTGGGGATGGTAGGCGGTGGTCTGCTGTAAATGAGACCCATACAACTGTGCCAGCGCGGCCCAGAGGGAGGAGGTGAACTGGGCTCCCCGATCTGTGGTGATGATAGCCGGTACGCCGAAACGGGCCACACAATGCAACGCCAGGGCTCGTGCACAGGAGGCCGCCGAGGTGTCCGACAATAGGAGCGCCTCCGGCCAATGTGTAAACCGATCCACCACCGTCAACAGATGAGTATAACCCCTGGAATAGGGCAATGGACCCACCAAATCCACGTGGATGTGGAAAAAACGGACTGGGGGAACCTCGAATCTCTGGTATGGGGCCGGACATGGCGATGAACTTTGGAGGTCTGGCACGGAATACAGGCCCGTGCCCAGGCCGCCACCTGCTTCCGCAGGCCGTGCCAGACAAACCGGGCGGCCACAATGGCCAAAGTCGCCCTGATGGACGGATGTGCCAGGCCATGAATAGCCTCAAAAACCTTACGCCGCAGGGCGGCAGGCACCACCGGGCGAGGGCGTGGAAGGGAAACGTCACACCACAACTTGGTACCTGTGGGGCCACACGCCACCTGCGCCAAATGCAGTCCCGAGGCTGTGGAGGTGTACACCCCGGCCGTTTTTTCCAGGCGCTGAGCCTCCGCTAGCTCCTGGAAATCCACCTGTCCTCCTACCACGGCCACGGAGGGAATGGCCGGCCGGGACAGGGCATCAGCAACAGCATTAAGCCTACCCGCAATATGATGGACATCGGTGGTAAACTCCAAAATTAGGGTGAGGTGCCGCTGCTGGCGAGCCGACCACAGATCCGAAACCTTAGCAAAAGCGAATGTCAGAGGTTTGTGATCCGTGTAGGCCACAAACGAACGGCCTTCCAAAAAATAACGGAAGTGGCGGACTGCTAAATAGAGGGCCAGGAGTTCCCTATCAAACGTACTATATTTGAGCTCGGCTCGCGATAGCTGCCGGCTGAAAAACGCCAGGGGCTGCCATTGACCTTCGACCTGCTGCTCCAAAACCCCACCTACCGCCACGTCTGAGGCGTCCACCGTCAGCGCCGTGGGGGCGGAGGAGCGCGGGTGCACCAGCATGGTGGCGTTGGCGAGGGCCTGTTTGACCGCGACAAAAGCCGTCTCTGCAGCTGCGGACCACGCCAACTCAGCGGGGTTACCCGCGAGGCATTGAAAAAGGGGGCGCATGACCCGAGCTGCAGCAGGCACGAACCGGTGATAAAAGTTCACCATGCCCACGAATTCCTGCAAACCCTTGATGGTAGTAGGGCGTGGAAAAGAGCGGACCGCTTCCACCTTAGCTGGCAAGGGAGTGGCACCGGCCGATGTAACCCGGTGACCCAAAAAATCTACCACCGACAGGCCGAATTGGCATTTGGCTGGGTACAGAATCAGGCCGTGGTCCTGCAGCCTCTGGAATATAGTGCGGAGATGGACTAAGTGCTCCTGGACCGAACGGCTGGCAATCAAAATGTCCTGGACTCGAAGGACAGGGACATAGCCCTTTTACCGTAAGTGCGGATGGGGCTACCGTTCACCGCAATGAGGGGCGGCCCCTTCCCCCCCGCTTGAACTTCACAGTCATAGGGGGGCACAATACTCACAACCGCTCCCGTTTCCACTAGAAAAACAATCCCGGTACCTTGGTCCGTCGCGTAGAGGCGGCAATTACGGCCAATCGAAACTGCCTCTACATTCGATCGGCCCAGGCATTTCCCGGAAACGCACACGGGCCTCTGCAGTTTCGGGCTTCACCGCCCCACCGCCGATGGAAGAAACACCAGCCGCGCCTATTCGGCCCTGTTGCTTGAGCCCGCGACCAATAAACATGTTCCGCAGCCCCTTCTTGGCTGGCCGACTGCGAAATAGCGGCCGATCCGTCGCTCTCTCGGCTGCTCCACCGACTACCGCTGGGCCTCGAGACCCGATTAACCGAGTCGTCTCGGGTGTGCCGCTCCCTGACGAGCGCGTCGGCTTTCTCGGCGAACGCTACCGGATCTTCAAACGAGACGTCGGCCAACACTAGCCTGTCGTCCCGGGGTAGTTTCTCCCGAAATGCCGCTTCAAAAACCATACACGGCTGATGGTCGCCCACCAAGGTCAGCATCTCGGTCATCAACTCCGACGGCAGCCGCTGCCCCAGCTCTGGTAAATGGAGGAGCTTCAGAGCCCGCTGGTTCTGGCTCCAGCCGAAAGTCCTCAGTAGGAGCCTCTTGAGCCCCACGTACTGCTCCGTTTGGGGTGGACTGGTCAGGTATTGACTGACCCGCGCAGCCACCTCCGCCTGCAGACAGCTCACCAGGTGATGGAACTTCTCCTGGTCGCTCTCCACCTTCTTAATATGGAACTGTGATTCCGCCTGCACAAACCACAGGTGCGGCTGATGGGCCCAGAACGGCGGTAGGTGAACCTCGCCCGCGCTCGGTCCCACCTGTGACATTCTGCGTGTTCGTTTCAGATCTTACGTTCGGGGTCACCAATGTAGTGAGTCCAAAATGAGCGTTATTATCAAAAGCTTTATTCTTGGTAAAAACCGTGACAAGGCGCAACGCACTTACTTTGGACACACACTACTTAACTACTAATATAATATAATCTCATCTCTCCAGTTTGGCGCCAGACACAACTATACCTCGCGCTCCCGCACCACGTGACCCGTTAGTCCAACCGAGGGTTCGAGACCCCCCGCTAATCCGTATGTCCCTACAACGTAACTGAAAGAGCACCTCATATTCACTTGGATTGCCTACAACCCAATGATACAAACATTGAATTCTCCAATTTCAGTACACCAAGCCCCCTAACACTCTCCTCCCCATCTAACTTGTTACACGCACGCCCCTGTGCGAATTATGTCACTCCTCCTCTATCCGATTCCTCATCTGCCTTATTTCTCCCACACATTATCTGCCTATTTCTCTCCACAGATGTTGTCTGTCCTGCTAAGTTCCTCCAGCACTTTGTTTTTTGCTCAAGATTCGGCATCTGCATCTGCATCTGCATTGTTTCTCGGGGCTTCAGTTCAAGTTGGTATCGAAGCTGCATCACCAAGACAAAAGGCTGTACATGGCTGACAAAAGGCGGCCTGACCAGCTGAGTTCCTCCAGCAGATTGTTTAAAAAAAATATTTCAGTGGCACATTCATCTGAAGAGCTCCTGCAGTCTCAGGACATCTAAGCACAGTGGAATCATCCTGTGCACTATTTCACCCACACCCTCCACAACCCCAGTGGCTGTCGGTTACTGTTACAGCACCCTCAATGTTTGGAGGTGTCTTACTCTGCCCCCAAGTGGCTTCAGGTTATTATTGCAAGGAACCAAATTCTTTCCTGATACTATATATTGATCTGAAACGTTGACAATTCCTTTCTCCCCACAAATGCTGCTCAACCCGCTGAGTTCCTCCAGCAGATTGTTTGTTGCTCCAGGATCCAGCATCTGCAGTCCCTTGTATGAAGAAACTCTTTCTATTAATTTGGCTTCAGTCAAAAATGCCATCTAAACAAGGGTCTCGACCCGAAACGTCACCCATTCCTTCTCTCCCGAGATGCTGCCTGACCTGCTGAGTTACTCCAGCATTTTGTGAATAAAACAATGACATATAGTTACTGACAAAATAAAACTTCAGATGTTGCAGATCAGGAACAGAAACTCCTGGAAATATGAGACCGGCAGCAAATGTGGAGGGAGAAACAAACATATGGCAAGTCAAGGACATAATCAGACCTTCAGGATTTGATGATTTATTCATTTAAAAAGAAATAGCAGAAAATCATTCCATCTCTGTGACCTCCACTCTCCACAGTGATCAGAATATGTTCCCTTCATAAACTTTACTCATCAACAATAAACAATTCCCCTGACCAAAGATACTAATTGCATTTTATGTGACTGTGTTAACGTTTGGGTATCCTAGGCTAGTCAATAAGATTTTAATATTTGTCCATTCCAAGCTCTTCTGATGTCTCTCCAATGTCCTTCTGTTGGGTCGGGTCTTGCCCATGTCTTTCGACAGCAACAGATGCACTTAAAATATCTTCTCTTCTGTCTGCACTGATAGAGTCTCATAGATTCAGTGATACAGAATAGAAATATGCCCTTTATCCCACTGAGTCTGTGCTGACCAACACTCACATTATTTTAAACCCTCA
The DNA here is from genome assembly GCF_053455715.1 of Rhinoraja longicauda. Lineage (NCBI taxonomy): Eukaryota > Metazoa > Chordata > Chondrichthyes > Rajiformes > Arhynchobatidae > Rhinoraja > Rhinoraja longicauda. The sequence continues at coordinate 47,023 of NW_027601989.1, read as the reverse complement.
CCATATTCTCATCAACTAACACCCCCCTCCTCCAACCCCCCACCCCCATCCCACCTCACTCCCACCATTAGCTTCGTCCCCTCACTTAGGCAATTTACAGCCGCCAATTAACTTACCAGCGATTTATTCACAAAATGCTGGAGTAACTCAGCAGGTCAGGCAGCATCTCGGGAGAGAAGGAATGGGTGACGTTTCGGGTCGAGACCCTTCTTGTCTCGACCCGAAACGTCACCCATTCCTTCTCTCCCGAGATGCTGCCTGACCTGCTGAGTTACTCCAGCATTTTGTGAATAAATCGATTTGTACCAGCATCTGCAGTTATTTTCTTTAACTTACCAACGATATCGCCTTTGGGGCATTGGAGGAAACCTGAGGGAGAATGATGATACTCTACACAGACTCCTCCTTTATTTGAGAAATGTACAGTTAAGCCATCAATAAAGGCAATCCAAATATCTTTTCTCCCTGGAAGTATTGGGTCTAATTTATCAGTCTATTTGTTCAATGAACTGCGTGGCTCCATCAGGTGCTCGAGAACTGGAGACGGACAAGGAAAATGCTGGCCTGAGCAGCGATGCCAACATCTGGTGCAGGAATAAAAATTGTAAAAAATCACTATGATCCTTGTAATAATCAAATGGCACTCGGCTAGTCCTGTTATTACATATATCCTACTGCTGTGGAGCACATAGAAATTCCTCAACCTCCACCACCTTCCGTGAAGAACCAAGTTCACTCCGACCTCAGCCTGTGAGCTCTTGTACACAATGTTTCTGTGGATGTTGGTGGGCAAGTCCATATCACTGTAATGTATGAATAGTCTTGTACCAACCTTTTCTAAAACATTGCAAAAATCTAAGTGAGGAAGGACTCAGCGGTCAGCCAGCAACTGTAGAGGGAATGAGCAGACGGGGTTTTGGGTCGAGATCCATATTCATACTGATGAAGTATCCCAATGTGAAATGTCATCTGTACATTTCCTTCACAGATGTTGCCTGACCCTCTGAGTTCCTCCATCTCTTTGCATTTATTTGCTCAAGATTCCAGCATCTGCAGTTTCTTGTGTCCCCATTCCTAAAACAGTTTTTTCCGCACATGCTCTGCTGCCAACACCTCTCAATGAAGGTCCACATTGCAACTCTGGCAAAATATGGACCACTTCACAGTCCTTAGGAGCGTCCTCTCAAGAGAAGTGATCATGAAACTCTATGTTCACTTCAGTACCATCTAAGGAAATCAATGTTTGCAGATCAAGAGCACCAACCCAGCTTAAAGCTAGTAATCTACGGGTGAGCAGTGATTTCCCACCTCCTATACATTTCTCACACACGGACTACTCAGAGCAGGCATCTTATTGCAGATGTACCATAAATGTTATCTCTGAAAAATCCTCAGAATTCAGATTTTTGATAAGTGAACCAATCTCTGTGTCCTTTCCCCAGTCCAACACCTGAATTTAATGGAATAGCCAACAATATAATTCACTTCTTATACACCAGACTCCCAAAGCAGTCACTCAGAGCTACTTCACAGCAGGTGACTAGTCACCAGACAGAAGAAATTATTCAAGGATGTTCGCAAAGCCTTTTTTAAAACGCAGACTACCCCTGTGACGTGGGAATCCCTGTCCCGCGATCACTCACAATGAAGGAGCATTTGGAAGACGCCTCCAGTTCTTTTCTCAGAAGCATGAAGCCGAATACAAGGATGAAGCCAAGTGTAAGGACGAGTATAAGGATGAAAGATGATGCAGCACCTCTCAAACTAACCTGCTGTTCCATAAAGCAGTTCCTGTCCTTTGTTGTATAAGAAAATAACTGCAGATGCTGGTACAAATCGATTTATTCACAAAATGCTGGAGTAACTCAGCAGGTCAGGCAGCATCTCGGGAGAGAAGGAATGGGTGACGTTTCGGGTCGAGACCCTTCTTCAGACTGATGTCAGGGGGGCGGGACAAAGGAAGGATATACGTGGAGACAGGAAGATCTGGGAAGGAGGAGGGGAAGGGAGGGACAGAGGAGCTATCTGAAGTTGGAGAAGTCGACGTTCATACCACTGGGCTGCAAACTGCCCAGGCGAAATATGAGGTGCTGCTCCTCCAATTTCCGGTGGGCCTCACTATGGCACTGGAGGAGGCCCATGACAGAAAGGTCAGACTGGGAATGGGAGGGGGAGTTAAAGTGCTCGGCCACCGGGAGATCAGTTTTGTTAATGCGGACCGAGCGCAGGTGTTCAGCGAAGCGATCGCCGAGCCTGCGCTTGGTTTCGCCGATGTAAATAAGTTGACATCTAGAGCAGCGGATGCAATAGATGAGGTTGGAGGAGATGCAGGTGAACCTTTGTCTCACCTGGAAAGACTGTTTGGGTCCTTGGATGGAGTTGAGGGGGGAGGTAAAGGGACAGGTGTTGCATCTCGTACGGTTGCAGGGGAAAGTGCCCGGGTTGGGGTGGTTTGGGTAGGAAGGGACGAGTGGACCAGGGAGTTACGGAGGGAACGGTCTCTGCGGAACGCAGAGATGGGAGGGGATGGGAAGATATGGCTAGTGGTGGGGTCCCGTTGTAGGTGACGGAAATGTTGGTGGATGATATGTTGGATCCGCTGGCTGGTGGGGTGGAAGGTGAGAACGAGGGGGATTCTGTCCTTGTTACGAGTGGGGGGAGGGGGAGCAAGAGCGGAGCTGCGGGATGTAGAAGAGACCCTAGTGAGAGCCTCATCTATAATGGAGGAGGGGAAGCCCCGTTTTCTGAAGAACGAGGACATCTCGGAAGCCCTAGTGTGAAACACCTCGTCCCGGGCGCAGATGCGGCGTAGACGGAGGAATTGGGAGTAGGGGATAGACTTTTTGCAGGGGACCAGGTGGGAAGAAGTGTAGTCCAGATAGCTGTGCGAGTCGGTGGGTTTGTAGTAAATGTCCGTCACTAGTCTGTCTCCTGTGTTTGTTGAATTCAGAGTTTAGCCTATTCAGCAACCTGCAAATCCTCAGAACTGGAGCAGAAGGAGTGATCTTCAACTATGTGGGACTGCTGAAGAAGGAAAGAGGTGCATAGAAGGGCTGCTAGGGCTGTTGGTGAAATTAGAGCACATACATAGTAGAGGTGTCAGGGTTTATGGGGAGAGGGTGGGAGAATGGGGTTGAGATGGAAAGATATATCAGCCAGAATTGAATGACAGAGTAAACATGATGGGTCGGATGGCCTAATCCTGCTTCGATGTCAGGTCAGGTCAGAGCGGGAAATTGTGTTGGGCCGAAGGTGGGCAGGCTAGTAAGGTTGAAGACAAAACAATAACTGACAGAGTTGTGGAGAATGAGGAAGATTATCAAATAATTCAGAAGCATATCGATCAACTGGAAGTGTGTACAGAAAAATATCAGATGGAGTTTAATCCAGGAACATGCGAGGTGGGACAAATCAAAGAGCAACATTTTCAGTAAACAGCAGCAACTTGTTATCACTGAGGTATAGTTGGCACTCCCAACACAAGTAGATAGGGGTAGAGATGGTGTTTCCAGAGATCCAACAAATTATTTTAGATAAATTAGTGATTCATTTGTACATCTCCAATTACTTTAGAAACAAGGAGCTAGAAATGCCAGTTTAAAAAAAAGATAAAGTCTTGTGGTAACTCAGCGGCTCAGGCACCAACCGTGGAGAAAATGGATAGGTGAGATTACAGGTGGAGACCCTTCTTCAGACAGACGCTAAGGAGGTGAGGAAATAAAGCTGGAAGACATGGGGGAACGACATAGAGTGGGGGTCTAATGACGGGGGACCGGGGGTCTAATGGCGGGGGACCGGGGCTCTAATGAGATGGAGGAACTGAGGGAAATCCAGGTTAGTCGGGAAGTGGTGTTAGGTAAATTAAATGGATTAAAGGCAGATAAATCCCCAGGGCCAGATAGGCTGCATCCCAGAGTGCTTAAGGAAGTAGCCTCAGAAATAGTGGATGCATTAGTGAAATTTTTCAAAACTCTTTAGATTCTGGAGTAGTTCCTGAGGACTGGAGGGTAGCTAATGTAACCCCACTTTTTAAAAAGGGAGTAAGAGAGAAAACGGGGAATTATAGACCAGTTAGCCTAACATCGGTAGTGGGGAAAATGCTAGAGTCAGTTATTAAAGATGTGATAGCATCACATTTGGAAAGTGGTGAAATCATCGGACAAAGTCAGCATGGATTTACCAAAGGCAAATCATGTCTAACGAATCTTATAGAATTTTTCGAGGATGTAACTAGTAGAGTGCATAAGGGAGAACCAGTCGATGTGTTATATCTGGACTTTCAGAAGGCCTTCGACAAGTCAAGTCAAGTCAAGTCAATTTATTTGTATAGCACATTTAAAAACAACCCACGTTGACCAAAGTGCTGCACATCTGACTAGGAAAAAAAAGAAACATACAGTGGCAGGCAGCCAAACACAACGGCGCGGCCATCTTGAACAAAATGTTAATTCAATCACCCACAGTCCAACAACAAAAGCATTAAATAAGCATCAAAATGACACCCCCAAAAAACCCCCCAAAACACAGTCCAACAATAAAAGCACTAAACAGGCACCCAAATTACCCACCCCAAAAATCCCCAAAAACACAGTCCAACAATAAAAGCATTAAATAGGCATTCAAATCACACAACCCCAAAACCCCAAAACCCCCAAAAACACAGTCCAACAATAAAAGCGCTAAACAGGCATTCAAATTACACAACCCCAAAAAAAACCCCCAAAAACACAGTCCAACAATAAAAGCATCAAACAGGCACTCAAACCACCCAACCCCAAAAACACACAAAAAAAGAAACATCCATCAAAGAAACATCCATCACAGTGAGTCTCCTCCAGTCCTCTCCTCACTGTGATGGAAGGCCACAATGTCTTTCCCTTAGGACAAGGTCCCACATAGGAGATTAGTGTACAAACTTAAAGCACACGGTATTGAGGGTTCAGTGTTGAGGTGGATAGAAAATTGGTTGGCGGACAGGAAGCAAAGAGTAGGAATAAACGGGTCCTTTTCGGAATGGCAGGCAGTGACTAATGGGGTACCGCAAGGCTCAGTGCTGGGACCCCAGTTAATTACAGTGTATATTAATGATTTGGACGAGGGAATTGAATGCAACATCTCTAAGTTTGCGGATGACATGAAGCTGGGTGGCAGTGTTAGCTGCGAGGAGGATGCTAGGAGGCTGCAGAGTGACTTGGATAGATTAGGCGAGTGGGCAAATGCATGGCAGATGCAATATAATGTGGATAAATGTGAGGTTATCCACTTTGGCGGCAACAGGAAAGCAGAGTATTACCTGAATGGTGACCGATTGGGAGAAGGGGAGATGCAACGTGATCTGGGTGTCATGGTGCACCAGTCATTGAAAGCAAGCGTGCAGGTGCAGCAGGCAGTGAAGAAAGCGAATGGTATGTTGGCATTCATAGCAAGAGGATTTGAGTTTAGGAGCAGGGAGGTTCTGCTGCAGTTGTACAGGGCCTTGGTGAGACCGCACCTGGAGTATTGTGTGCAGTTTTGGTCTCCTAACCTGAGGAAAGACGTTCTTGCCTTAGAGGGAGTACAGAGAAGGTTCACCAGATTGATCCCTGGGATGGCGGGACTTACATATGAGGAAAGACTGGATAGACTGGGCTTGTACTCGCTAAAATTTAGAAGACTGAGGGGGGATCTTATAGAAACATATAAAATTCTTAAGGGGTTGGAGAGGCTAGATGCGGTAAGATTGATCCCGATGTTGGGGGAGTCCAGAACCAGGGGTCACAGCTTAAGGATAAGGGGGAAGTCTTTTAGGACCGAGATGAGAAAACATTTCTTCACACAGCGAGTGGTGAGTCTGTGGAATTCTCTGCCACAGAAGGTTGTTGAGGCCAGTTCATTGGCTATATTTAAGAGGGAGTTAGATGTGGCCCTTTTTGCTAAAGGGATCAGGGGGTATGGAGAGAAGGCAGGTACAGGCTACTGAGCCGGATGATCAGCCATGATCATATTGAATGGCGGTGCAGGCTCGAAGGGCCGAATGGCCTATTCCTGCACCTATTTTCTATGGTAGGTTAGAGATGAACACAGGTGGGATGGGGGGCTCAGTGGTGGTTTAATAGGCAGCTGGTTGGACAAAGGCAGCCAGAGATTAAAAAAAGGTGAGGCAAAAGGATTGGAGCTGTGAATTGTGAAGCCGTGGAAAAGAATGTAGGGAGAGGGGAGAAATAAATGTGAGTTCAGATGGGGAACGGGAGGGGGTGGGAGGAAGGGAAAAAGGGAAGGCGGTGGGAGAGAAAGGGGAGAGGGATCGCTCGAGGTTGCCTCAAATTGGAGAAATCAATGTTCATACTGACAGGTTAGAAGCTACCCAAGCAAAATACGAGGTGTTGTTTCTCCAGTTTGTGTGTGGCCTTACTCTGGCAATGGAGGAGGCACAGGACAGAAAGGTCAGTGTGGGAATGTTAATGGGAACTAAAATGGTTGGCAATGGGAAGATCCAGCTGTCCTTGGCTAAACATGCATGCTTGGTCTCACCGATTTACAGGTGCAGCAGATGTCATACATTAGGTTAGAGTAGGTGCAAGCGAGCCTCTGTCTCCCCTGGAAGGACAGCAACCTGGAGGCGAGGGAGGGAGAGCACCTGTCCCTTACCAAACAGTGAAAAGCCTGGATAGGGTGGTGAATCTGTGGAATTCTTTCCCACAGAAGGCTGTGTAGGCAACATCAGTGGATATATTTAAGGCAGAGTTGGTTAGATTCTTGATTATTATGGTGTAAGATGCTATGGAGATTAGACAGGAGAATGGGGTTAGGAGGGAGAGATAGATCAGCCATGATTGTATGGCGGACTAAACTTGATGAGCCGAATGGCCTAAATTCTACTCCTATCACTTATGATCTTGAGTGGATGTTCCCACTAGTGGGGGAAGTCTTGGATCAGAGGTCATCGCCTCAAAATTAAAGGATGTTCCTTAAGAAAGGAGATGAGGGGAAATGTATTTAGTCAGAGGGTGGTGAATCTGTGCGTCTTTGCCAAAGACAGGGGGTTGAGAGCCGCGCGCTCAACGGGACTGTCCAAGAGATCCGTGCGCGCGGCGGAAGTTTCCTGGAGAGCCGCGCGGGCCCGATACACCCGTTAAACAACCACGGCGATGACTGGAATGTGCCACGGTGGGCCTGACTCGCCCCACAGGCCTCCTGGGGAAATGTGGAGAAACCAGGCGGCGAGGCATGTCTGGGCCGAAGGAGCCGCAGCGGCAACAGGAGCCTCGGCGGCAACAGAGCATCGGCGGCGGGTGGAGCGTGACGCGGGGAGGGGTGGGGGGGGGGAGACAATGGGGAATCGGCGTGGGGGAAACCGCCGTGAAGAACAATGGAGGACCCGGCGTGGAGGGACCGCCGTGAGGGACGGTGGATGAACAATGGAGGGACCGCCGTGAGGGACGGTGGATGAACAATGGAGGACCCGGCGTGGGGGAGAGGTGCGGGCACTTTACTTTTAGAATCCTCCGCCCAGGGGATGTCTGTGTTTGTTTGTTCGTTCCGGTTTAGATGCTGTGCACAACATTCGCTTGTCATTTTCTTTATTTTTTCACTTTTAATGCCAAGTTCATGTGTACCTTGTTGCTGTTGTGATAGTTGGCAGACCAATCCGGGGATGAATAAAGTTTATCGTATAGTATGTATAGATCAGCCGTGATTGGATGGTGGAGTAGACTCGACGGGCCGAATGGCCTGTGACCATGAACTTATGAACTTTACTAGTCGACGTCGTCCACGAGGGTTCTCACGTTCAAGGTCCTCAACTTTACCTCAGGGCTTCTTCATCAACCGCAGTGGGGAATAATCTCCATTGTTAAGAGGGAACTGAAGGGAAAGCGGCGGCGAGGGTCATCGCGAGTGACACGGTGTGTGGAGTGGGCACCGCCGGCCCGGGGGCTGTGAGAGCGCCATTGTGCACGAGCGGCCACGCGACTGTTGACAGCCCGGCGGCGGCCGCGCGCGTGCGGGCGGGCAGCAGTTGGAGAATCGGCCAGCGCGCGGCCGCAGCTGTTGGCGTCGAGCGTTTGAATCCCAACGGCCTCAGCGCGAGAGCCCCGGGGGAGGGAGGGAGGGAGGGGAGTGGAGGCGACACGTGACCGGCCGCCAGTGGAGCTGTGATTGGAGGAGCGGCCAGCCGGCCACGTGGGGCCCGCCCCGCCTGCCGCTGATTGCAGGCTGGGAATGGCGGGCTGGAGGCGAGTGGGAGAAAGCGAGGCTCCCATTGGTTGAGCGGAGCCCAAAGACAATAGAGCGGAGTAAGATGGACCGCTCGACCCTAAAATCCGCAGTAGGTCACGGCGCCATTTTAGTAAGCAGAAACTGGCAGAAACAGTTTAAAAGAAAAATATCAAAACTCTGTGAGTTGATAGATGATTATATATTTTGCATTTTAATGGTATCATCACACAAACTGATTGTGGGAATGCAATTAGACACTAAAAGCTGGAGTAACTCAGCGGGACAGACAGCACCTCTGGTGATAAGGAATGGGTGACGTTTCGGCTTGAGACCGTCCTCGACCCGAAACGTCACCTATTGCTTCTCTCCAGAGATGCTGCCTGTCCCGCTGAGTTACTGCAGCTTTTTGTGTCTATCTTCGGTTTAAACCAGCATCTGCACTTCCTTCTCACACATTGTGGGAATGAAGTCCACAGCCATACGTTGCATGTATTGACCAGGATTGGAGAATTATTTCCGTAGGCAGCGGCATTTTGGCCTTCCTCATCGGGGCGATCAAGCTCCTACATCAGGGGGGTCGGGGCCTGTCGAACGTCGTGCGGCTTGGAGCTTCCCGACCTCGGTCACTACCCGAGACTGCGAGCTCCTTGATGTTAAAAGTCCGCAGGCCGCGGTTGGAACGTCGATCCTACCGTTGATAACTGGGAAAATCATAGCGTGAATGGTTTAGATGGGGTGCAAATTCTCAAAGATGTTCAGGAAAGGTTTTTCCAGCAGAGGGGCCCATGCGTGAGAGGGCAACACTTGATCGAGTCTTGGCAAATTGGGAAGGGCAAGTGAATGAAGTGTTTGTAGAGGAGCCTTTTGGGAACAGTGATCACTGTTCAATTAGGTTTAAGATCGTTACGAGGGCCCAGGTGTAAAATGCTAAATTGGAGTAAGGCCAACTTTGAGGGTGTGAAAAAAAGTCTCGCTCAAGTTGATTGGGGCAGGTTCCTGGGACCAAGTAAGGTTGTCAATTGTCCAGCATGACCAATGATCCATTTCGCTGGCATAGTCAGAGCTATGGTCCTGTTGGAGCTAGGGGTCTCCAGAGCCTTAGGAAGAAAGTGGAGTCAACATGAACATCACATCAAGCTGAAGAAAGTTGGCAGGATGGGTGGGGGGCCTGGAGGAGTTTTGGCAACTAAGGAGCAAAGTTAAAAAAAGGAAATCAGAAGGGCAAAAAGGGGCCACGAAATAGCTCTGGCAGATAGCATTAAGGACAATCCCTAGAAATTTTATAAATACATAAGGGGGGAAAGGGTAGAAACATAGCGTGGAAACAGTTCCTACCGCCAACCGAGTCCGCGCCGACCAGAGATCCCCGCACATTAACACTATCCTACACACACCAGGGACAATTTACACGTACACCCAAGCCAATTAACCTACAAACTTGCACTTCTTTGGAGTGTGGGAGGAAACCGAAGATCTCGGAGAAAACCCACGCAGACCATGGGGAGAACGTACAAACTCCGTACAGACAGCACCCACAGTCAGGATCGAAACCTGTAAGGCAGGAACTCTACCACTGCGCCACTGTGCTGCCTCATGGTTGAATTCACAAACTCGATCCAATCCTCGTCAGCATTTGTAAGATATTATGGCAGTGGCACATGGACAGAAACAAAGCACGGGTTTGCAGTCCGTTGTTGCCAGTGTGGGTCTTCTTTATTTTACAAACGTGCACTGCACATACTCACACATATTCACCAGACTGATAAGATAATTAATATAATACTATCGGTCGCGGTGGTGCAGCGGTGGAGTTGCTGCCTTACAGCGCTTGCTGCACCGGAGACCCGGGTTCGATCCTGACTGTGGGTGCTGTCTGTACGAGGTTTGTACGTTCTCCCCGAGACCGCGAGGGTTTTCTCCGAGATCTTCGGTTTCCTCACACGCTCCAAAAACGTGCAGGTTGGTAGGTTAATTGGCTTGGGTGTAAATTGTCCCTGGTGTGTGTAGGATAGTGTTAACGTGCGGGGATCGCTGGTCAGCGTGGACTCGGTCGGCTGAAGGACCTGTTTCCGCGCTGTATCACTAAACTAAACCAATATCACACAACACAAACCACACCATCTGGTGCTCAGTTCTGGAAGGTACAGTTACCATTACTACCATTACCAGGAAACGGGGGTTCCCCTCTTCCATTATAGATGAGGCTCTCACTAGGGTCTCTTCTTTCTTAATTTTTATAATTGATAATTGATTACAATGCATATAACAACAACAGTAAACCCCATCCCTTCCCTACATAATCATGAAAACAAACAAACAAAAACAAACAAATAAATAAATAAAAATACATTAAAAAAAAAAAAACATAACTACAATGTGACAAAAAAGACAAAAGCACAAAAACATGAGGCAAGGCAATTTTCACAAGTCAAATATTTCAGTATTTTCACTGCTGGATTCAAAGAAGGTACAAAAGCATGTGGCATTGAGGGGATAGTTTTACTTGTCCTTAATATGCTGCAGCACTGGGTTCCATATGTTGAAGAACTTTTGAGGGTTGCCAGACAATTCATATCTCAACCTCTCTACGTGTAAGATGGCCATTAATTCTCTTAACCAAGTCTCAAACTGAGGAGCAGAGTCTGATTTCCATAGTTTCAAAATACATCTGTTGGCAATTACCATACTATAAACCAAGATTGTGCGAGCATTATGGTCTAGCTTCTCAAGCGTTGTGGAATACCCGAATAGAGCAGTTTCAGGGTCCGGAGTGAAAGTGACGTTTAAAACAGTAGAGTACCATTGAAATAAAAGACACCAAAAGTTGTGAAGTTTTGGACAAATCCAAAAGTGGTGAGTGAGTGTACCCTCAGCGGTCTTGCATCTATTACACAAAGGTGAGAGATCAGGAAAGATTTTATGCAGCTTAACCTTAGAGTAGTGTAATCTGTGTATAACCTTGAATTGAATCAGTTGTAGCCTAGAATTAATAGAACAGGATTTTATACTTTTCAGTACTACCTTCCAGACATCGTCATCAATTTCAAAGTTAAGGTCTTCCCAGGTTTGTTTTATTTTTAAAGTAGATTTACCTAGTTTGTTTGAAAAGATACCTACAAAAGATGAGATTAGGTTCTTTGCTTCCGGGGGACCCAGCGAAATTTTGGACAACGAGTCGTCTTCGGGCAGGGACTCAAAAAGCAAATTGTTTTGTCGAACATAATTTCTCAGCTGTAAGTACCTGAAGAATTGAGTTTTGGGCAATGAGAACTTGGATTGTAGCTGATCAAATGATGCAAAGTGTCTATTTATGTAAAGATCTTTTATTGTAACTATCCCTTTACAGCTCCATTCTTTGAATGCTGTGTCTGTAAATGATGGGGGGAAAGCGTGGTTATGCCAGATTGGGGCGTGCATTGACGTATTCGGAAGCTCACAAGCTTTCCTAATTTGGTGCCATATTCTCTGAGCATTGGACAGAGTGAAGTGATCCTCTCTAAGAGAGGTGAGAGATCTGGGTAATGAAAAAAGGAGAGCAGGGAGAGAAGTTTTTGGGGTTAAGCTTTTTTCAATCGCCAGCCAAGGGGGCAGGTCATATCCAACTCCCCGTTCATATGCATACTGCCAGTATACCATGACTCTTAACATTGGCCGCCCAATAGTAATATAAAAAGCACGGTAACCCCAGTCCCCCATGTTCCCTCGTTTTTTTAAGATAAGCTTTTCAGATCCTGTGTGCTTTATATCCCCAAATAAATGGCATAATGATAGAATCGATTAACTTAAAGTAGGATTTGGGGATAAAAACAGGGACATTCTGAAATAAATACAGAAATCTCGGCAGGGAGACCATCTTTACTGCGTTCACGCGGCCAATCAAGGAAATAGGCAACGTTCTCCATTTCTCTATGTTCTCCTTTAGCTTGTTCAACCTTTCGGTAAAGTTAATTTTAAAAAGGGTCTTGGGGTTTTTAGATATTTTAATGCCCAGATATTTTATACTATCCGGATTTGTTTTAAACTGCATGTTGGCTAAGAATACAGGGTCTAATTCTGCTGTTATCGATATAAGTTCACTCTTCTGCCAGTTTATAGTGTAACCTGAGACCTCGCCAAAGGAATTAATAAGCTGGAATAGGTAAGGAACAGAATGTTCAGGGTCAGATAAAAAGATGGCAATATCATCCGCATAAAGCGAAATCTTATGTTCCACCCCACCCAGTATTATCGGTTTTATAAGCGCATGCCCTCTTATGCCAATTGCCAGCGGCTCAATGGCTAACGCAAAGAGGAGCGGCGAGAGGGGGCAGCCCTGTCGCGTACCCCTCTGAAGGGCAAAAGGGGGTGACCTATCCTGGTTTGTGAGTATGGAAGCGGTGGGATGAGCATATATAAGACGTACCCAGGAAATAAAAGAGGCACCAAGACCAAACTCTTCCAGCACTCTGAGTAAATATCCCCACTCAACCTGATCGAAAGCTTTTTCTGCGTCTATACACAGAATGGCTTGTTTGGAAGAACTATCGAATTTGTGATACATAATATTCATTACTCTTCTAACATTAAAGAAAGAGAACCTATTGGGGATGAACCCGGTCTGATCCGTATGGATAATGGATTCTATACACTTATTTAGTCTAGTCGCCATTATTTTAGTAAAAATTTTAAAATCCAAATTAAGCATAGAAATTGGTCGGTATGAGGAGGGATTGGTCTCATCCCTGTCTTGTTTCAATAAGAGAGAAATATTAGCATTGTACAATGATGGTGGGAGCTTTTTCAACTCGATTGAGTGGGAAAGCATCCTGTGCAGGATCGGAGTTACCTGGTCAGCAAACTTCTTATAAAATTCGACTCCAAAACCATCTGGCCCAGGGCTCTTGCCGTTTTGCAACGACCTAATTGCATCCATGATTTCTACAGAGGAGGGTTCTGAGTTTAAGGCCTCACAAGAGGCACTATCTAATTTTGGTATGTCCAACTTTTTTAACCATGCATTGATATCGCCGTTGGCTTTGGATTTATACAGCTCTTGATAATACTCCTTAAGCGTTCATTTATTAATTTTGGATCGGTTAAAACAACACCCTTGCCTGATTTTATTATATGTATGGCCCTACTTGCTTGTTGCCCTCTAAGCTGACGGGCTAACAATGTATGCGGTTTGTCCCCTAATTCAAAATATCGCTGTTTCAGTCGCAGTAGCTGGTCACTGACTTGATTTGTTAGAATCGTGTTATACTCATATTTAAGACTGAGCATATTTTGCAGCGTTTGGGGGTTGTTTGTGCTCCTATACAACGTCTCCATTGGAGAAAGCTCTGAATCAATTTCTTGTAGACGTCTCTCTCTGGATTTCTTTAAAGACGCTTCATACGAAATAATATGACCCCTCATAACTGCCTTGAAAGCTTCCCACAAGGTGGAGTCCGAGACATCAGAAGTGTCATTGGTCTCCAAATATTCTGTAATTTTTTCAGACATGTATTTACAGAAAGTTCCATCATTAAGCAAGGAAAGGCGTAGTCGCCATTTAGCACATCGTTTAGACAGCTTAAAGTCAAAGATAATTGAGGTTGGAGCATGATCTGAGATCAAAATGTTATGATATTTGGTATTTATTACATTAGGTATGAGTTTCGAGTCTAATAAAAAATAATCGATACAAGAGTATGAATTGTGCATTTTAGAAAAAAAAGAGTATTTTCTGTCTGTGGGATGCTGTATCCTCCAAATGTCAACTAAATTGGTGGAGGAGATGAGATTTTTCAAAACCATGGATGCATTCGAAGGGCTACACATTTTATTTGATGACCTATCCAGGTGCCAGTCGAGGATTGTGTTATGGTCCCCTGCAACAATCACATTCGTATTAGAAAGGTCAGGTAGCTTATCAAAGATTTTGCGGAAGAAAGCTGCATCATCAATATTCGGACCATAAATGTTAAACAGTGTTACATGAACAGAGTAAAGGTACCCAGTTACTATGAGAAATCGACCATTCGGGTCACTTACTGTAGAAATATGTCTGAAATCTATGTTTTTCTTAACCATAATTGCCACCTCGCGGGCTTTGCTAGAAAATGTGGATTGAAATATCTGATCTGCCCATCTACAGCGCAACTGTCTCTGCCCCAATGTTCTAATGTGAGTTTCTTGGAGGAACACAAGGTCGGCAGATAAAGACCTGAGGTGTGAAAACACCTTAGCTCGTTTAATTGGGTGGCCCATGCCGCGGACATTCCAGCTCACCATGGTAACCCTCCCACGCACATCATCATCCCCAGGTACCATCAGAAGGTGTAAATTGTATTACATAAGCAGCGACATAATAATTTGCCTCAAACAAAAAAACATGAAGACCACCAACACAAAAGCACATACAAAACTCGGACTTTCCCTCCCCCATCCCCACTTTCCCAAACAAAGTGAGAGAAAATATCCTAACATACTGTAAACGGGGGTTACCTCAACTATCTAGCCTGTTAAGCCCAAAGGCTAGCTAAAGGCTAAAAGGGTCTCTTCTACATGCCGCAGCTCTGCTCTTGCTCCCCCTCCCCCCATTCCAACAAATCATCCGCCAACATTTCCGTCACCTACAACGGGACCCCGCCACTGGCCATATCTTCCCATCCCCTCCCCTTTCTGCGTTCCGCAGAGACCGTTCCCTCCGTAACTCCCTAGTCCACTTGTCCCTTCCTACCCAAACCATCCCATCCATATAACCATATAACTACAGCACGGAAACAGGCCCGTTCGGCCCTACCAGTCCACGCCGACCACTCTCTCTGACCTAGTCTCATCTACCTGCTCTCAGACCATAACCCTCTAATCCCCTCTTATCCATATACCTATCCAATTTACTATTAAATAATAAAATCGAGCCTGCCTCCACCAATTCCACCGGAAGCCCATTCCATACAGCCACCACCCTCTGAGTAAAGAAGTTACCCCTCATATCATATATATACAGCCGGAAACAGGCCTTTTCGGCCCACCAAGTCCGTGCCGCCCAGCGATCCCCGTACATTAATACTATCCTACACCCACTAGGGACAATTTTTACATTTACCCAGCCAATTAACCTACAAACCTGTACGTCTTTGGAGTGTGGGAGGAAACCGAAGATCTCGGAGAAAACCCACGCAGGTCACGGGGAGAACGTACAAACTCCTTACAGTGCAGCACCCGTAGTCAGGATCGAACCTGAGTCTCCGGCGCTGCATTCGCTGTTACCCCTAAACTTTTGTCCCTCAATTCTGAAGCTATGTCCCCTTGTTGGAATCTTCCCCACTCTTAAAGGGAAAAGCCTACCCACGTCAACTCTGTCCGTCCCTCTTAAAATTTAAAAAACCTCTATCAAGTCCCCCCTCAACCTTCTACGCTCCAAAGAATAAAGACCCAACCTGTTCAACCTCTCTCTGTAGCTTAAGTGCTGAAACCCAGGCAACATTCTAGTAAATCTCCTCTGTACCCTCTCCATTTTGTCGACATCCTTCCTATAATTTGGCGACCAGAACTGCACACTATACACCAGATTCGGCCTCACCAATGCCCTGTACAATTTTAACATTACATCCCAACTTCTATATTCGATGCTCTGATTTATAAAGGCAAGCATACCAAACGCCTTCTTCACCACCCTATCCACATGAGATTCCACCTTCAGGGAACAATGCAGTTATTCCCAGATCCCTCTGTTCCACTGCATTCCTCAATTCCCTACCATTTACCCTGTACGTCCTATTTTGATTTGTCCTACCAAAATGCAGCACCTCACACTTATCAGCATTAAACTCCATCTGCCATCTTTCAGCCCACCCTTCCAAAAGGCCCAAGTCTCTCTGTAGACTTTGAAACTCTACTTCATTATTAACTACACCACCTATCTTAGTATCATCTGCATATTTACTAATCCAATTTGCCACACCATCATCCAGATCATTAATGTAAATGACAAACAACAGTGGACCCAACACAGATCCTTGGGGTACTCCACTAGACACTGGCCTCCAACCTGACATAAATTGTCAACCATTACCCTCTGGTATCTCCCATTCAGCCATTGTTGAATCCATCTTGCAACCTCACTATTAATACCCAATGATTTAACCTTCTTAATCAACCTTCCATGTGGAACCTTGTCAAATGCCTTACTGAAGTCCATATAGACAACATCCACAGCCTTGCCCTTATCAATTTCCCTGGTAACCTCTTCAAAAAATTCAAGAAGATTAGTCAAACATGACCTTCCAGGCACAAATCCATGTTGACTGTTTCTAATCAGGCCTTGTTTATCCAAATAATTATATATATTGTCCCTAAGTATCTTTTCCATTAATTTTCCCACCACAGACGTCAAACTAACAGGTCTATAATTGCTAGGTTTACTTTTAGAACCTTTTTTAAACAAAGGCACAACATGCGCAATGCGCCAATCTTCCGGCACCATCCCCGTTTCTAATGACGTTTGAAATATTTCCGTCATAGCCCCTGCTATTTCTGCACTAACTTCCCTCAATGTCCTAGGGAATATCCTATCAGGACCTGGAGACTCATCCACTTTTATATTTTTCAAAAGTGTCCGTACCTCCTCTTCTTTAATCCTCATAATTTCCATCACTACTCTACTTGTTTCGCTTACCTCACATCATTCAATATCCTTCTCCTCGGTGAATACCGAAGAAAAAAAATTGTTTAATATCTCCCCCATTTCTTCCGGCTCAGCACATAGCTGTCCACTCTGACTCTCTAATGGACCAATTTTATCCCTCACTATCCTTTTGCTATTGACATATCTGTAGAACCCCTTGGGGTTTACTTTTACATTACTTGCCAAAGCAGCCTCATATATTTTTTTCGCTTTTCTAATTTCCTTCTTAAGATTCCTTTTACATTCTTTATATTCCTCAAGAACCTCATTTACTCCCTGCCGCTTATATTTATTGTATATCTCCCTCTTTTTCCGAACCAAGTGTCCAATTTCCCTGGAAAACCACGGCTCTTTCAAATTATTATTCTTTCCTTTCCACCGAACAGGGACATAAAGACTCTGTACTCTCAAAATTTCACCTTTAAATATCCTCCATTTCTCTATTATATCCTTTTCATAAAACAAAAAGTTCCATTTCACTCCTTTTAAATCCTTTCTCATCTCCTCAAAATTAGCCTTTCTCCAATCCAAAATCTCAACCCTTGGTCCAGATTTGACCTTCTCCATAATTATATTGAAACTAATGGCATTATGATCACTAGACCCAAAGTGCTCCTCAACACATACCTCTGTCACCTGACCCGTCTCATTTCCCAACAGGAGGTCCAATACTACCCCTTCTCTGGTAGGTACCTCTACGTATTGCTGCAAAAAACTATCCTGCACACATTTTACAAACTCCAAACCATCCAGTCCTTTAACAGAATATGATTCCCGGTCTATGTACGGAAAATTGAAATCACCCACAATCACTACTCTGTGCTTACTACTAATATCTGCTATCTCCTTACATATTTGCTCTTCCAATTCTCGTTCCCTATTTGGCGGTCTATAATACACCCCTATAAGTGTTGCTAAACCTTTCTCATTTCTGAGTTCCACCCAAACAGCCTCCCTAATCGAGCCTTCTAGTCTGTCCTGCCAAAGCACTGCTGTGATATCCTCCCTGACAGGCAATGCAACACCCCCACCTCTTGCCCCTCCGATTCTATCACATCTGAAACAATGAAATCCTGGAATATTTAATTGCCAATCGCAACCCTCCTGCAACCATGTTTCACTGATCGCCACAACATCATACTTCCAGATGTCAATCCAGGCTCTAAGCTCATCCACCTTTCTTACAATGCTCCTAGCATTAAAATATACACATTTAAGGGACCCATCATTTCTTATTCTCAGTTTATTTCTTTTCACTTCCCCGGGCACTTTCCCCTGCAACCGCAGGAGATGCAAGACCTGTCCCTTTACCTCCCCCCTCAACTCCATCAAAGGACCCAAACAGTCTTTCCAGGTGAGAGAGAGGTTCACCTGCACCTCCTCCAACCTCATCTATTACAATACAATACAATACAATACAATACAATACAATATATCTTTATTGTCATTGTACCCAGGGGTACAACGAGATTGGGAATGCGCCTCCCATACGATGCACTAATTTAGGTAATTTAGACAGCAGCAACCCAACGAAACGAACAGTTGTAACAGTTTTGGACAGGGTAAAGTGCAAGTTGATCTATGCGTTGTGGCCATCCGGCTCAGCAGGACCGGTTCATAGCAGCTATGGCCCTGGGGATGAAGCTGTTCCTGAGTCTGGAGGTGCGGGCATAGAAGGCCTTGTATCGTCTGCCCGATGGAAGGAGTTCGAACAGACTGTTGCAGGGGTGTGAAGAGTCTTTGTGGATGCTGGTGGCTTTTCTGAGGCATCGTGTGTTGTAGATGCCCTCCAAGTCTGGTAGCTGTGTTCCGATGGCCCTCTGAGCTCTATGGACTACCCGCTGTAGAGCTTTCCTTTCTGCCTCCGTGCAGCTGAGGTACCACACAGGGATTCCATGCGTTAGGATGCTCTCTATGGTGCAGCGGTAGAAGGTCTTCAGCAGCTGTTGGGGTAGACCAGACTTTTTCAGTGTTCTTAAGTAGAACAGTCTTTGTTGTGCCTTCTTGACCAGCGCAGCAGTGTTATTGGACCATGTTAGGTCCTCCGAAATGTGAGTGCCCAGAAACTTGAAGCTGGACACTCTCTCCACACTGACCCCATTGATAGATATTGCATCCGCTGCTCCAGATGTCAACTTATTTACATCAGCGATAACAAACGCAGGCTCGGCGATCGCTTCGCTCAACAACTGCGCTCAGTCCGCACTAACCAATCTGATCTCCCGGTGGCTGAGCACTTCAACGCCCCCTCCCACTCCCAGTGTGACCTTTCTGTCATGGGCCTCCTCCAGTGCCATAGTGAGGCCCACCGCAAATTGGAGGAACAGCACCTCATATTTCGCCTGGGCAGCTTGCAGCCCAGTGGTATGAACATTGACTTCTCCAACTTTAGATAGTTCCTCTGTCCCTCTCTTCCCCTCCCCCTTCCCAGATCTCCCTCTATCTTCCTGTCTCCACCTATATCCTTTCTTTGTCCCGCCCCCCCTATCATCAGTCTGAAGAAGGGTCTCGACCCGAAAAGTTACCTATTCCTTCTCTCCTGAGATGCTGCCTGACCTGCTGAGTTACTCCAGCATTTTGTGATTAATTACCGACACTAGTCACCTCCCTCCCCCTGCGTTCAGTTCATCCCCAGTCTCCGTCCCCCGGCGTCCGTCCGTCCTCTGTAGCCAACTCCCTTGTCACTCCGTCCCTCCTCTCACTCCCCCCAGAGTTGGTCTGTCCGCTCCATCTGTTCCTGGGGTCTCTACGTCACCTTCACCACTCTTTCTGTAACCCCACTCTCTTTCACCAACCCCCCTCTCTTTCCCCCCCCCCCCCCCGTCTCTCCCCTCTCTTCTTCCCCCTGCCCGCTGCAGGAGTGGTCCTGGGGAGAGAGGGGGAGCGTTGCCGCAGATGCTGCTGCCGTTTCGGTTGGGCCTTGGGGGGCCGTTGGGCTCCGGCCTCCAGCCCTTTCCCTAGATCCACGTGAAGACCTGGCCGGGATCTTGCTGCAAGCACTGGAGGGGGAGGGAGTGCTGGGAGAGCTGGAGGGGGTGCAGAGGGAGGGGGGGAAGGCACTGGAGGGGATGCGTGGGGCGATGGAGGGAGAGAGCGATAGGGCACTGGAGGCAGTGAGGGGGGAGAGGGACAGCGGCAGGTTGGGAGGGGTGGAGGGGGTGTTGAACGGCGTTGCCCCGTCTCGCTGCACCCAGGGGGAGTTTGCGGAGGCGCTGGCTGGGAGCCTGGGGCGTGCAGCCCGGCTGCGGGTGCCGGCTGCATTGGTGCAGACTGCACTGGGGCCAGAGCGGGCATTGCTGCTGCTGCAGGGCCAGTGGGTGGAACCGCGCCACACACTAGCCAGCGGCTACCGGTACTGATTCCCCCGGCTACAGGCGGCCGTCGACCACCTCCTCCACTGACCCCAAGCCCGGGGTCAGTGGTCACATCCCCAGGGGTCAGACCCAGCCTGCACCACCTGCTGCTCTGACCTCTGGCCTGGGGTCAGAGGGTGGGAGTCAGTGGTCAAAAGGTCACACCAGCACTTCCCTGAGCTCAGGCCCATCCGATGAGGGGGGTCAGAGTGAATGGCCTCCCTGAGATTACGACCACCCTGGTCTCCTGACCTAGGCCAGGGTCAGAGGTCAAAGGGTAGGGGTCAGGGTTAACGGGCCAGGCTTCCCCGACCGGACGAGGGGCGAGGTCAGGGGTCAGACTGAATGTGAACGGTCAGGGGTCAGCAGGTGTTGCAGGAAGTTTGGGGGTGGGTTCGGGGTTGAGGGTCGCTTCCGGGGTGGGAGGTCAGCATGGGGAGGTGGGGGAGGGGCAGTTATAACCGGTTCCACTGAGCAATAAATGCCATTCACCCATCAGTCGTCTCCTGTCTCCTTCACACCCGCTCCTCTAAGCCGACCTTATTCTTCAAAGCTGAGGAACCATTTCTTAACAAGAAACACCAAATGCAAAGCCCATCCAGATTCAGATTCTGAGGAAAGGTCATTAGTGATAGGAGCACAATCAGGCCATTCGGCCCATCAAGTCACTCCGTCATTCAATCACGGTTGATCTATCTCTCCCTTTCAACAGCAACACACCTCCCCATAACCCCTGACATCCGTTCCAATCAATTTATTTATCTCTGCCTTGAAAAGGCCATTGACTTGGCCTCCACTTGAATCCCACAGATTCACCACCCTCTGACGAAATAAATTCCTCCTCATCTCCTTCCTAAATTATTCATTATCTCCCATTAGTGGAAACATTGTGAAAGTGGCCTTTCACAAAGTAATGTCCCTTTATTAAAGACAGGTCAAACAAAGCTAGACAAAAATCTGGAGTAACAGCGGGACAGAAGGTGATGATTCAGGTCGAGACCCTTCCTCAGTTGGGAGAGGGTCTCAACATGAACCATCACCCATTCTCTCTAGAAATGCTGCCTGTCCCTGAGTTACTTCAGCATTTTGTGTCTATCTTTGGTGTAAACCAGCATCTGTAGTTCACAGTGCACAGAGCACACAAACATAATTGATGTTGCCCTCCCCCATTCCCCATTTACTGGTGCCCTCCCCTAATTCCCCATTTACTGGTGCCCTCCCCTAATTCCCCATTTACTGGTGCCCTCCCCTAATACCCCATTTACTGGGACCCTCCCATAATTCTCCATTTACTGGTGCCCTCCCCTAATTCCCCATTTACTGGTGCCCTCCTCTAATTCCCTATTTACTGGTGCCCTCCCCTAATTCCCCATTTACTGGTGCCTTTAATTCCCTATTTACTGGTGCCCTCCCCTAATTCCCCATTGTGGGGAAACATGCCCTTCTGCCCACCAAGTCCACGCTGACCATAGTTTTTATAAATTATCCTGGTGTGTAGGGAATAGATAAGAAAGTGGGATAACCTAGTTAACTTGTTAACTAACCTACAAACCCGTATGTCTTTGGGATGTGGGAGGAATCCAGAGCACCTGGACAAAGCTCACGCGGTCACAGGGAGAATGTGCAAGTTTCACAGACAGCACCTGAGGTCAGGATAGTCCCTGAGTCCATGAGGCAGCAACTCCACCTGCTGCACCACTCTGCCCCCCAGTTAAAGGGAAGTAATTATGGGCACCGAACCTGTGATCTTTGTTTACAAGATGTTAAAGTTGGCACAGTTGCCTTACCAAATTGCCACAGTTATAATCTGAATCAGCACAAAATATACCCTTTGAGCCAGCACCGCCATTCAATATGATCATGGCTGAGCATCCAAAATTGGTACCCTGTTCCTGCTTTTTCCCCATCTCCCTTGATTCCCTTAGACCTAAGAGCTAAATCTAACTCTTGAGAAGAAGGGTCTCGACCCAAAACGTCACCCATTCCTCTCCAGAGAGGTTGCCTGTCCCGCTGATTTACTCCAGCATTTTGTGTCTAGCTTCGGGGTAAATCAGATAGACTGAGGGTGGGAGGGAGTGTGGGTGCTGAGCAACAGATGCTGTCTGTTGGCTGCTGTCACCATGCTGCTGGGGAACATGGAAGATGTCATCTTGTTGAGAGACAGAGACAGAGAGAGACAAGACAGAGAGACAAAGACAGCGACACAGAAAGAGAGAGACAGAGAGAAAGAGTGAGAGACAGACAGAAAAACAGAGGCAGAGAAACAGAGACAGAGTGAGAGAAAGTGAGACAGTGAGAGACAGACAGACAGAGACAGACAGACACAGAGAGATAGACAGAGAGAGAGGAGAGGGAAAGATGTATAATTGAGTGAAAAAGGCAGACTGTTGCAGTGTGTGATAAAGTGGAAGGCAGAGGAATCATTGGGAATGTCAGTCTATGGAGCAGGAGAGAAAAAGAGAGAGTACAAGGAGATAGATTGAATGAAGGTGTTGTGCAAAGGCAGTGTGAGTGGGATGGGTATGCTCTGTAGTATTAACACTGGTCTGTATTGTTGGCCTCTCTGTATTGTGGTTCTGTAGGGATACACTGGCACAATGTTTCAGTGAATGATATAATTCAGAAGTTGGGTCTGTGATCTGGAGAATGTGTTCCCATCACACCACGGTGGTGAGGAGTTTAAAGTCAGTTCATTAAATCTGTGCAATTAAAGGCCTGTGTCTGTTGCTGTGACATCGGGAAATGTCTAAACCGATAACTTCAGCTTCGAGGAAGAGCACCTGTTGACTTCACCTGTTGACTTCACCTGCTCTGGTCTTTATATGACTCCAGGCCCCCAGTAAAGTAGCTGACCCTTACCTGCACTGAAATGGCCCAGGGAAACACCCAGTTCAAATGTGGTTGGGGCCAGGAAATAAATGCTGGTTCACTTCACTTGCACCTCCTCCAACCTCATCTACTGTTTCCACTGTTCAAGGTGTGGACTCTTTTACATCAGCGAGACCAAACGTAGACTCGGCGATCGTTTCGCTGAACACCTTCGCTCAGTCAGCCTGGACCTACCTGATCTCTCGGTTGCCAAACACTTTAATTCCCCTTTCCATTCCCACACTGACATTTCTGTCCTGGGCCTCCTGCACTGTCAGAGTGAGACTAAATGCAAATTGGAGGAACAGCATCTCATATTTCACTTGGACAGCTTACAACCTAGTGGTACAAATATTGATTTCATGAATTGTTTCCATGTCCCATCTACATTAGTAGGAAATAAAAACTGCAGATGCTGGTTTAAATCGACGGTAGACAATCCGGTTGCTGCCTAACCTGCTGAATTACTCCAGCATTTTGTGTCCCATCCACATTAGTTCCACTTGCCTGTTTGGGCCATATCCCTCCAACCCTGTCCTATCCATGTACCTGTCCAACTGTCTCTTAAATATTGGGATAGTCCCTGCCTCAACTACCTCCTCTGGCAGCTTGTTCCATACACCCACCACCCTTTGTGTGAAAAACATATCCCTCAGATTCCTATATAAATCTTTTCCCCTTCATGTTAAACCTATGTCTTCTGGTCCTTGATTCCCTTACTCTGGGCAAGAGACTGTGTATCTACCTGATCTGTTCCTCCCATGATTTTATACACCTCTATAAGATCACACCTGAAACTCCTGCGCTCCAAGCAATAGAGCCCCAGCTTACTCAATCTCTCCATATAGCAGACCCTGGTATCCTGACAACATACTCATAAATCTTCTCTGTAGCCTTTCCAGCTTGTTGACATCTTTCCTATAACATTGTGTCCAGAACCGGACACAAACTCTAAATGTGGTCCCATCAACGTCTTTCAAACTACAACAAGACCTCCCAACTTCTATACTCAATACTCTGACTGATGAAGGCCAATGTGCCAAAAGCCTTTTTGACCACCCTATCTACATGCGACTCCACCTTCAAGGAACCATGCACCTGCACTCCTGTATCCCTCTGATCCACAACACTCCCCGCAGCCCCACCATTGTCTGGTCATATCCCCAATGTCTTTTCCCTGGGGTCTGTTCCTGCAATACCTGCCCCCCTGTGCTTTCCTGCAATGTCTGGCCCTCAGACTTATGCCATTTGGATCAGGTGCTGGTGTTGATTCGTCAGTACCTGTTGTATCCTATTCTGAACCTGTCCACGTATTCCTCGCCTGATGTGTTTTACAATAGGCAATAGACAATAGGTGCAGGAGTAGGCCATTCGGCCCTTCGAGCCAGCACCGCCATTCCATGTGATCAAGGGTGATCATTCACAATAAGTACCCCGTTCCTGCCTTCTCCCCATATCCCCTGACTCTACTATCATTAGGAACTCTCTCTTGAAATCATCCAGAGAATTGGCCTCCACTGCCTTCTGAGGCAGCCCAGTATCTGGTTTATTGGTGCATTGAGCTGAAGTCCCCACAGTGATGAGTGAACAGTGATGGGCAGATTGCTGCCCTCAGTCTTATCAACTCCAAACATTTCATGTTCTTGTTATTTTCTTTTATTTATGTATCTAATTTCAAATGAAAACATGCACTTCAGCAGAAAGAATTAAAAATAAGCTGCAGAAAATGAGTTAAACAACATCTGATTTACAACAATGATTTAGCAAGTCCCCAAGCACCACATTGCTTCATGTTCCTTCTCCCCTCCCCCTGCCCCCTTCTTTCTCCACAATATCAGTGCATCCCCCCCACTCCCACACTCCCCTCTTCTCCTTCACTCATCACATTCCCATCCCCTGCTCCCCTTTCCCAAACATTAATCCTGCCTTCCTCTCCCACTCCTCAATGCCACCCACTCCAGTGTCTCATACATTTTCCCACTGTAATGTCCTCTCCTGTCCCCCCCCCCCCCCCCTCAGGCCCAACCTGTTTCATCCCCAGCATCCCCAGTGCATTTCCAAGTTTATCTCCTGAAATGAGCGTTTGCAGTGCAGTAGCCTCGGATTGCCGTGTGAGTGAATGAGAGGAAGACTCCATTTGCCAACGTCAGCAGCAGCATGGCGATCTCTTGTGTGAATGTGGCGTGTGTGGCGGCCGGTCATCGCTGCACCTGTAACATACACGGGAAAGTCAGATGTTGTGTGTGGCAAGGTGCAGCACAGATGGTAATCTGTAGCGACAGGCAACTAAATAACAGACAGTCTGTCCTTAACCTCGGAGATGGACCCTCATGGACAGGGGGTCTGCACCTTTTCTAGGACCCTCGAGGATTGGTGGTCTGTGCATATTGTATGAGATGGACCCTCATGGACAGGTGGTCTTTCATTAGTGGCCGAGGTCAACTCTAACGGATACACAGTCTGAATACCAGTTGTGGGCTTAAGAGAGGTGCCATACTTGGGCTCAGGTTTCAGATACTGAGTACCCTGTTAGTTGTAGTTTAGTGATACAGCATGGAAACAGGCCCTTCAGCCCACCGAGACCGACCCTGCACATTAACACCACCTGAGAGACAATTTTTTTACATTTACACCAAGCCAATTAACCTACAAACCTGTACATCTTTGGAGTTTGGGAGGAAACCGAAGATCTCAGAGAAAACCCACGCAAATCACGGGGAGAACGTACAAACTCCGTACAGACAGCACCCGTAGTCAGGATCAAACCCGTGTCTCTGGCGCTGTGAGGCAGCAGCTCTACAGCTGCGCCTTCGTGCCACCCAACATTTTACATGAATACGTTTGTTTGATTTCCTTGTTTGAGCCCAGCGTCATTGCCCCAAATACCCAACATTCCATGAATGTTTGCTGTACCAAGTCCCAGAGGACAGGAGTAAAGAGGAAAGGTTCAAAGAGCAGGGGGATGTGAAGGGTCCCAGACTGCATCATCTGTTGACTGGTGTGGTGAGGATTCCAGAGTAGAGAACACAGTGTGGTGAGGAATGGACGGTAAAAGTGTGGGGGTCACAAAGTATCTCTGTCCTTGGTCATTGTTACCTTGACAACCGTGACGAAGGTACTGTAGAGGAAACTGATAATGAACAGAATGGCGAAGGCAGCAACTGTAAGCACATTGTCATCTCCATCCAAGTCCCCCAGTTCCTCCTTTCCTTCCTCTCCCGTCAAGTCTGTGCCGGCTGCAAAACAAATGGGAAGGTGAGACAGTTAGTTTGCTCTGAGGATCAACAGATCAACACTGTCTGAATTAAATGATGACAACAGGATGACAGGAACACATGGCTGCCTCTAACATCTAGACCGTGTACTTTGTATAAAGTTGGATTTCCACAAATCAGGTGGATCATTTGTAACCCAGGGAGCACTGTACATAACTAAAAAATAATCCCTCCTCATCTAGTTAGTTAGTTTAGTTCATTGTCACGTGCACTGAGGTACAGTGAAAAGCTTTTGTTGCGTGCTAACCAGTCAGCGGAAAGACAAAACACTTGTATAAATGAGTCATTTACTGTGTATACATACAAGATAAGGGAATATCGTTTAGTGCAAGGTAAAGCCAGTAAAGTCCGATCAAAGATAGTCCGAGGGTCACCAATGAGGTAGATAGTAGTTCAGGACTGTTCCCTTGATGTGGTTGGATGATTCAGTTGCCTGATAACAGCTGGGAAGAAACTGTCCCTGAATGTGGAGGTGTGCAAATAGATCATCTGAGGATAATCTATTCTGTTGGTTCCAATTAACTTTGTGAAAACATTGAACAGATCTTCCTTTAGCCTTCTAAATTACAACTTATTCAGCATCATCTCACTTTGTAATTTATCCTGGCGAGTCCAGGTCTGTTCAACCCTCCCTGTGAGCCAGTATCTCCTCTTTGGGTATGGTCCACACACATTGAGCTGAACACATTGCCACAGGCAAAGCTCATCACTGGCCCTTCTTTCTGTATCTTTCCACTTTCTGAATGAGTTGATCACATGCAACCTGCATGAGATAACCACTTATGAAGTGTTTGCGCAGTAATCAATCAGAACCAGAACCATTCGCAAAGATGAACACAAATCCTTCCCTGTCCATCAGTATCCTCCCACACTCCAAAGTCATAGAGGTTTGTAGGTTAATTGGCGTCGTTAAAATTGTAAGTTGTCCATAGTTTATGTAGGATGGTGTTAGTGTGCAGAGATCGCTGGTCGGCGCAGACCCGATGAGCCGAAGGACCTGTTTCTGCGCTGTATCTCTAAACTAAACTAAACAAAGTGTTGGGAGTTGTGCAGAATGTTACAGTCACAACCCAGTTCACACTGTGAACCCTGGAACAGCAGTCTGCACGCGACACTGAGTAGCAGTAACTTTCTGGAGAGACATTCCCTTTCCTCAAGAATACCAACTGCTCAACTAACCACAACCTGGTCTTGTTACTATCGGCCCAATATGAAAGGCAGTGGAGGCCAATTCTCTGAATGCATTCAAGAGAGAGCAAGATAGAGCTCTTAAGGATAGCGGAGTCAGGGGGTATGGGGAGAAGGCAGGAACAGGGTACTGATTGAGAATGATCAACCATGATCACATTGAATGGTGGTGTTGGCTCGAAGGGCCGAATGGCCTACTCCTGCACCTATTGTCTATAGTCTAAAAGAGGAGATAACCATAATTTGACAGAATGCAGGAGCTGGTGAGACACACAGATGCACAGGCACATTCACCCAGAGTAGGGGAATCAAGAACCATTGGACATGGGTTTAAGGTGAGGGGGGGGGGGGGGGACAGATTTAATGGTAATCTGAGGGGTACATTTTTCACACAGAGGGCACTGGGTACATGGAGTGTGCTGCAGGAGGAGGTAGTTGAGGCAGAAACTATAACAATGTTAAAAAGTTATTTGGACAGGTACATGGATAGGACGAACAGTGAAAAAAGGCCTAGATAGAATGGATGTGGAGAGGGTGTTTCCACTTGTGCGAGAGTCTAAGACCATAGCCTCAGAACTAAAGGACGAACCTTTAGGAAGGAGATGAGGAGGAATTTCTTTAGTCAGAGGGTGGTGAATCTGTGGAATTCATTGCCACAGAAGGCTGTGGAGGCCAAGTCAGGAGATATTTTTAGAGCAGTGATTGATAGATTCTTGATCAGTGTGGGCGTCACGGGTTAAGGGGGGAAGGCAGCAGAATGGGGTTGGGAAGGAGAGATAGATCAGCCATGATTGAATGGCAGAGTAGACCTGATGGGCCAAATGGCCTAATTCTGCTCCTATCACTTATGAACTTGAGATGATTAGTGATTTGGGCCAAACATGGGCAGATGGGACGAGTGTAGATCGGGCACCTTGGTTGGCACAGGCAAGCTGAGCCGAAGGGCCTGTTACCGTGCTGTATAAATCTATGACTCCATGATCACTCCAATGCCAACATGATTGTACCGAGCTCCATCCACACAATGGACTTTCTGATGGACCTCTTTTCCAGTGTGAACAAACAATTGTACAAATACAAATACTCGACCCCACTCTTCAAATTTACAGAAGACAACTGGTTGGCTAAATGAGATGCCACACACAGGGGACCTACAACAATGAGTGGACTGACCCTGTGACACTAATTTTGAAGAACAGCAGGCTTGGTCTTCACTGGCCTGGCTGCCGAGGTGTTTTGGAAGAAGCTGAAGTTATGAAATCACACAAGTAAATTGCGTTGTGTCCTAGTCTTGGGCTCTTGGTTATCACACACACACACACACACTGCAACACTGTCCTACAGTGCTAAACTTGCTGCGCCCTATTTTGCAAAAGATGTGATCATTCGAGTGAATCCCAGCATTTTACCTTGAAAGCTTTTCACTTTCCGGCTGATACTGGTGTTCGAGGGGGGATGAGACACTGTACAGCTGAAGACTGAGCCTTTCTTCCAATCCTCTGAACTCACAGTCAGGAAGTGGCTGGCACTGAAAGTCCCCCCCTGCTCCAGAGCAGTCGGTGTGGTGCTGGTGCTGGCGGAGATCGGGGCTCCGTCTTTCTCCCAAGTGACGTTAATGAGGTCCGGGTAGAAACCAGAGAGCACACACTCGAGGGGGGCTGCGTTGTCACGCTTGGTCTCTTGGTGAGCTGGAGGCAGCAGTCTGACCTTGGGACTTTTAGTCTCAACTGGAACAGAGGAGCAAAGTAGATGTTAAACTCCCTTGCTCATGGTAACTAATGTTGGCCATATCTTTGCTGATCTCTTGCCCACCTTTGGCACTTTCTGTCCGTGCGGACACTGGTGATGATGATGGAGATCGTTGGGCAGAGCACACGACCTCCACCCCACTGGTCCACTCCTCCACACTGGTCCGGAGTTTACTGATCACTCTGTCTTGGGTCCTTTCCCCTCTCTGTTGGTAGGTCACAGCCCCTGTAGTTCTCTCCCTTCCGCTCACTTGCCAGTAGATTTGGACTTGGCTCAGATCAGCACCCACTACCATGCACACCACAGTAGCGGTCTTGTTGATCCAAATCTCTTCAGTGGAGGGATTTTGGATAAAGACAGACAATTCTGCAGATGAGAAATAGAAAGCTTACAAACCGGACAAGGTCTGGTGTTGTCGTCGTTGATCAACTGGACTCTGACGACTTGCATTCATTTTCCAGACTCACTAGATTGACTTGTGCACAAGGAGAGCAGCACAGTCCCAGTTACCTACTGCTCTGAAATTCCACTCAACATTTATACAGAGTTTGACCCTTGAAATTATGCGCACACTCTAATTTCTTATAATCAAACACAATACATTCTCCACAACACTTATACAAATACAATAACACTAATACAAATAAAACTACATGCTATTCAATTCTTTATTGGTATTCAATTTTAGTGCACCATGCACCATAGAAAGCATTTTATCAGGATGCATCACAGCACGGTTTGGGAACAGCTCCATCCAAGAAATTGCAGCGAATTGTGGTTGCAGCCCAGCCCATCACACAAACAAACTGACTCCATTTATACCTCACGCTGCCTCGGCAAGGCCAGCAGCATAACCAAGGACGAGTCGCACCCTGGCCACTCCCTCTTATATCCTATCCCATCAGGCAAAAGATATAGAAGTGTGAAAACGCACACCTCCACATTCAGGGACAGTTTCTTCCCAGCTGTTATCAAGCAACTGAACCATCCCCTCACCAACTAGCCCTGAGCTACCATCTACCTCACTGGAGACGCTCGGACATTACCTTGCACAAAACGTTATTCTCTTTGTCATGTATCTGTATACTGTGGATGGCTTGATTGTAATCATATAGTCTTTCCGCTGAATGATTAGCACGCAACAAAGAGCATTTTCACTGTACCTCGGTCTACGTGACAATTAAACCAAACTAAACTAACCCAAACTAAACAGCCCTCGGCCCACTCAATGGGCAGTGCATCCCCCACCGTAGACTTTTACTCCTTCCACCATCGACACTTCACGCTGCCTCGGGGAAGCAGCCAACATCATCAAGGAACCCTCACATCCCAGTCATTCTCTCTTCTCCCCTCTCCAGAAGATACAGAAGTTTGAAAGCACATACCAGCAGATTCAAGAACAGATTTACTTTAAGCACTGACAAGCAGATGTTTACTTGTACCATTGGAATAGAACAGTTACCAATGATGAGATAGATGTCTCTTTTATTTAACATCATCCGTGCACACCCACCCAGTGAGCAGCAGCACAGTGACTGTGAACAGAGACTCCTCAAATAACCATCCCCCAGGTTAGACACAGATATCATATGTGGCTCAGTGGTGAGCAATGTCACCTCATGAAAGCTGCTGTGCTTCTCCTAGAATGTGCACACCTCACATCCCAAGTTACTCATGTACTGCCACCCAAAACACACCAGTCAGGAACACGCACATAAAACCTTTTTCACATCACATTTATTGAACTTGTATTGGTACATTGACACATACATAGATTTAATACCTCGTGTGATCCCACACAGGGTTGAAATCTGATCAAACATGGCAGAAAAGTTCTGTAAAAGTATCCAGAAGCTCAGACATTTGTGGTGAATTATGACTGTGGCAAAATTTGATTCTTGTGTCGGATTTTAAAAAAAATGATTTACAAAGGTTCACATTTTGATGAAGTATTAGGGAGCTAACCCATCATCCTCTGGGTCAGTTAATAATCCAGAAATGAACAAAACAAGTGTTTTATAAATGAATCATGGGGTGTTATACACAAGATTTAAAGCTATCAGTCAGAACAAGTGAGACATTGACCAGAGTGGGTTTGCTGTGAGATTTATTGATGCTTCTGAACAGGCTGGTTGTGATGGACCCATGTCCCACCACACAGGAGAACGTGGTGCCGCTGTTCCACTCCTCTGGAGAAACCTTCAACTGACTGGTCATGGTGTTCCACCTATTTCTGGTGTCCTTGGTCACGGGCTGGTTCACGATCCCTGTCTTCAGAAGGGTGTCGTTGGCCATCCAGGCCACATAGATGTCTTCTGGAGAGAATTTGGTGACCAGGCACGTCAAGGTGGCCGTCTCATCCGTCTCCACCTCATCCAACGAAGGGGGGAGAAGGTAGACTTGAGGACGAGTCACAACTCCATCTGGGAACAGAGAGAACCTGAGTTAGACTGAATCTGTCGGTAATTCTGTACTTCCCCAACACATTCTAATCTTATACTGACATGGACAACGTTTACATCCAGAGGGACCTCAGTTCACCAGAAACTAAAGGCTTTTCCTTTCTGCTCATTGTAGTGATGTGTGGAATAGAATCATGCCTCTGGTACATTTTACAGAGTTGCCTGGTGGCGCAGCGGTAGAATTGCTGCCTTACAACACCAGAGACCAGGGGTTCGATCCCGACTATGGGTGCTGTCTGTTTGGAGTTTGTACGTGACTGCGTGGGATCGCTGGTCGGCGCGGGCTTGGTGGGCCAAAGGGCCTGTTACTGCACTGTATCTCGAAACTAAACTGAACTAGAGCTTCCAGTGAGTTTAAATTTGTTCGTTCATCAACAGGAACCATTGAATGCAGAGACTCTATAGAAAGTGGAACTCAGTCCTTGGACCTGCCTCGTCCTGTGCTGTCTGTTCCATCTTCCCTTCTGCTTAAATGATCTGCTGGACTTTGGTCTGTGCCTTAAGCTCCCTGCCCTTCCAGTCCTGACTCAGTCTGCACCTCGGCTTGTGAAAGCTGCAAATCCCTCTCCCTCGACTCTATCAAAGCAGCTCACGTTGTGGGAACCAGTGTGGTTTTGAGCGACGGTGTCGTGGTCACTTGGGATTTTAGTGATGTGGTTGGTCAGGAGAGCTTAGTCTTCTTTTAGTCCCTCACACTCTCTGACCATCTGTAAGTCCACCCTAATATCCATTAGATATCCACTGGAGTTCAGAAAAATCCGAAGGAATCTGATAGAAACTATTGAATTCTTAACTGGATTGGACAGATGAGGCGTAGGAAGCATGTTTCAGATATTGGGGAATCCAGACCAGGAGATGACAGTCTGGGGTGAAGCTGTGTAGGTGTGAGAGGGGGAGAAATGTCTTCACCCAGACAGTGGTGAACCTGGGCATTCTCTGCCACAGACAGCACTGAAGCCCAATTATTAAATATATAGAAACATAGAAAATAGGTGCAGGAGGAGGCCATCTGGCCCTTCGAGCCAGCACCGCCATTCATTGTAATCATGGCTGATCATCCACAATCAGTAACCGGTGTCTGCCTTCTCCCTATATCCCTTGACTCTGCTAGCCCCTAGAGCTCTATCTAACTATTTTTTAAATTCATCCAGTGAATGAAATGCAAGAATGAGTTGGATACAGTTCTTGGGGTAAAGAGATCAAGGGATATGGAGAGAATGCAGGAAGCGAGTACTGAATATGGATGATCAGCCGTGCTCATATTGAATGTGCTTGCAGGATCGAAGGGCCGAATGGCCTGCTCCTGCAATTATTTTCTATGCTGGATGTGATAAATCAGTCCATTTGCTCAGATTAGATTCGCACCAACCTCTGTCCACACGTACCTGTCTGCTTCTTGATGGATTTCCTCTCCGGCGTTGGCAAACTCTTGTCCTCCACCACACATGTGTACAGAGTCCCATTCTCCCACTCTGCAGCGGGGACCGTCAGTCCGCTGGTGATGGTGTCTGCACCTCCGATCCTCTCTTCACCCAGAGGTGTTACCCCGTCTTCTCTCTTCATTCCATTCACTTGCCAGGTTACCCTGAATCCCTCTAAATCACTGTGAACCACCTTACACAGAATGGTGGCTGTCTTGTTCATCCAGATCTCTTCGAAGGAAGGTTTGCTTAAAGTGACCGAGGGGCGGGTATCTGGACATTCATCTGGGAGAAATCACAATTATCATGTCACCGTTCCCTGATGGAGCAGCTTGTCACTGAAACACCAACATTTCGTGCTCATCTCCACCAAATGATATGGCGGTCCATCAACATCAGAGAGATTTATCTACAGTGGTGAAGGAATGAAGCTTCCTATTGATCCCACAAGGAAACCCTGCCGAACAATGTGAATGGACAGGTTGACCACCAGGGGATCGCCGCACGATGGCTGCCTCGCCAACTGTCTGTCTTCATCTTTTGCATTCTTTGTGTTTTTAGTTTGTTGTAAAATGTATGTTTTAGCTTATCTTTAGTGTTTGTATTTGTGGGGGTGGGGGAAACTATTTTTATCTCTTTCCTCGACTTTTTCCGTGTGGTATCTCCGTCCGCACTGCGGCCTGACATCGTGGAGTTGGCAGCCTCTTGTTTGGGACTTCTAGAGCTGCAAAACCGCAGAGCCTGCGGACTTTAACATCTTGGAGCAGGCGATGCCTTTGCCAGGGGTCGGCCTTTGGTGCTCCAACCTGCGGGAGCTGCGGACTTTAACATCGTGAAGCTCACGGTCCCTGGTTAGGGACCGATTTGGGGAACTCCAAGCCACAGGAGTTTTGACCGTCCCGATGTGGGAGCCTAGACTGCCCCGACGTGGGAGCTCGATCACCGGCTGCGGATGGTTCGACTCCCCCGACCGCGGGAGGGAAGGAGGAACGAAGATAAGACTTTATTGCCTTCCATCACAGGGGGGAATGTGGAGGAGCCGCTGTGGTGGATGTTTATGTCAAACTTTTATGTATTTTGTGTGTCATGTTGCTTTTTCGGTATGACTGTATGGCAAATCAAATTCCTCGTATGATGCAAAACATACTTGGCTAATAAATTACGATTATGATTATGATTATGACATTATTTGACAGTTTTGTGATCACCAAACCTTTAACCAGCTATTTACTGAATCAAATGCAGAAAATACCCTCTGTGGAGAGGCAAATAGAGCTAATGTTCGAGGTCAAAATGTTCAATTCAGTTTAGTTTATTGTCACGTGCACCGAGGTACAGTGTAAAGTTTTTGTTGCGTGCTAACCAGTCAGCGGAAAGTTCTTCAATTTATATTATAAAATGTAAGCACCGGCAATATTTTATTTAGTCACAAGTGGAATGAAGAGGGTCTCGACTTTGTGTCCTTTCATTTAGTCACAACTGTTTAAATGCAGTTTGTATCCATGAGGTGTAACTAAACTCTGCTGCTGCTTTGTCAGAATGTTGTGTGTTGCAGCTGGCCTGCAGAGACTGCTACACATTGCCACGCTGGGGCGGGGAGAGAGCTGCTCTGATGGACATTCTGTCACAGCTGAGGCACTCACTCACATTAAGTACAAAGGCAGAGGGAAAGCCCGTTTGGAAGAAGAGTATCGTGGATCTCCACCATGTCTGGCCTGTCAACTGGCGTGGATTGCCCTCAAGTTACTAAAGCAATGTCAAAGATACAATTATTTCTGTGGCCAGACTCACTTACAAGCCCACAGCAGGACTGCACCATGTTACAGTGTTGCCCATGTGTGGCACAGTTTACAGCACACAGCAAACAATGTGGAGAGTGAGGTGAAACCCAGGAGCCTACCTTGGCTGTTCTTCACGTCCTTCGTGAGGATGGTGTTGGAGGCGTGATGATGCACTGTACAATTGAAGCGTGAGCCTGACTTCCAATCCTCTGTACTCACGGTCAGGAAATACCTGGCACTGAAAGTGCCGCCCTGCTCCAGAGCAGTCGGTGTAGCGCTGGTGTTGATGGAGATCAGGGCGCCG
Source organism: Rhinoraja longicauda (assembly GCF_053455715.1). Taxonomy (NCBI): domain Eukaryota; kingdom Metazoa; phylum Chordata; class Chondrichthyes; order Rajiformes; family Arhynchobatidae; genus Rhinoraja; species Rhinoraja longicauda. Next base: position 11,773 of record NW_027601989.1, on the reverse strand, counting down.
TCTTTCTTCCAAGTGACGTTTATGAGGTCTGGGTAGAATCCAGAGACCACACACTCAAGGGTGACCTTGTGGCTATGCTTGGTCTCTTCGTGTGCTGGAAGCAGCAGTCTGACTTCAGGTTTTTTTGGCTCAACTGGAACAGAGGAAAATAAATGTTAAACTCTCTCATAGAGTCATAAAGTGATACGGTGTTGAAACAGGCCCTTCAGCTCAACTTGCCCACCTCGGCCAACCTGTCCCATCTAAACTAGTCCCACCTGCCCGTGTTTGGTCCATATCCCTCCAAACCTGTCCTATCCATGTACTTGTTTAACTGTTTATAAATGTTAGGATAGTCCCTGCCTCAACTACCTCCTCTGGCAGCTTGTTTCATACATCCAATACCCTTTGTGTGACAATGTTACCCCTCAGATTCCTATAAAATCGTTTCCCCTTCACCTTAAATGTATGTTCTCTGGTACTCAATTCACCTACTCTGGGCAAGAGACACTGTGCATCTCCCCGATCTATTCCTCTCATGATTTTACACACGTCAAAAAGATATTCCCTCATCCTCCTACGCTCCAAGGAATAGAGTCCCAGCCCACTCAACCTCTCCCTATACCTCAGACCTTGTAGCCCTGGCAACATCCTTGTAAACCCTCTCTGTACCCTCTCTCTCTCATTGCCATTTAATCACTGGTCTGTTTCCCACCTTTGTTATGGTGGGTCCGTGCTGACACTGGTGAGGATGATGGAGATCGTTGGGTGGAGCACACAAACTCCACCCCGCTGGTCCACTCTTCCACACTGGTCCAGAGTTCACTGGTAACTGGGTCTCGCGTGCCTTCACGGCTCGGTGTACGGGTCACAACTCCTTCAGTTCTCTCCTTTCCTCCCACCTTCCAGGTGACATGGACCTGGCTCGAATCAGTACAGATCACTGTACACACCAGTGTAGCGGTCTTGTTGATCCAAATCTCTTTTATGCCAGGGTTTTTAATCAAGACGGACAATTCTGTGGATCAGAAATGGAAAACTTCAGAATTTTAGTTGATACTCATCTGTTACTAATGGAAAGCCAGGGCAGAAATCCAAATAGGTGTCTTATAAATAAACTTTAAGATTTTTATGTCATCACATAAAAGACTGATCAATGACAGATCAAAGTAGTCACTGGCTAGATTTATTGCACATAGAATTGCAGAAAAACTCGTGTTAAATAGTAGGCTGGGTATTTCGACTAAAAAAACAGATCAAAGGACCCATCAACAGGGATGTGACTCTCTTTCCCAGAACCATGATCTGCTGGTACATTACAGGAGCACAATTTGATATATGCTTTGCTTGGAACCCCTACAGCATCAATTAGTAATACTGAGCAACATGAATGAGAAAAGCAACTTTTCTCCCTGTGGGCCAAGCCTGGGATTCCCTCAGTTTAACAATGTTACATGCTGATATCCCAGTCTTACTCTGACCATGTCCCTCACCATCTCTGAAACCTTCACCACCCACACAACCTTCAGTAAAGGTGGCATTCTTCCAACCCTGGGCACTCATAAGCCTGCACTCCTTTCACCTTTGTATCACTTGCTGTGTCATGTTACACACACTTGCTCACAAGCACCAAAGCTCACTCAGCAGATCTCCCCGTCTCTCCTCCTTGAAATGAAGAGTGACAGTAAATGTGAATCCAGAAGTTGTCGATCTGGTGACATGAGTTCAAATTCCAACCCGTGATCTGGGAATTTAAATTCTATTAATGCATTCTGACGTAAAACGCTTCCGTTGGTGGTGAAGCATGTCGATAGTTCACTGTTGTACTTCACGGAAGGAAATATGTCATCGTATCTGTTCTGGCCACTACACAACTCCACACCGGTAGCAAAATGGCTACAGGCTGATGTCAGTTTTGTGTGACTGTGCTCCAGTGAAGTCTTGGAGGCGTTTCAGTAATTGATAGCAACTATCTGAAATAAATTAGTGGCTGACTATCCAGCAACAGCAGAGCAAATCATAAATCCGTAGAAGTATCAAGGTCCCCTCCTGCTGCAGATTGGGATGAAATTCTGCATTAGATGTACTTTCCCGTTTCACTACAGAATCACTGGGCGAGGAAGAGAATGATTCTTCATCCATTGCCCCTGACCTGCACTGCCACGTGTCTTCTGAAACACAATCATAAGACTAGTTCCACTCAGCTCACTCTCGTGTGTGCACTGTTTACACACTCGGTCACTTTGGGCCACATGAGGTGTTTGTGCTCTCAAACACTTATTGTGGAGGGTTGATTGCGTTTGTATCAGAATTGAAACTTTCAGTGAGCCTGGGAGTCAAAGCCTTCAGCTGCGTAGAAAGCAGAGGTCATACACACTGTGTCTGTCTGACATTTGTCAGTGTATGATGTTGTCTATTTCACAAACCCTCCTTCTTTAAGCAAAATGGTGAGCAAATTCCTTTCAAAAATAGTTCTGTGCATGATATTCGTCTGGATGACAGTTGTTGCAGTGTCATCAGAAATTTGTAAGCCTAGTTTAACAGTGGACAATGTTCTTGCTTTGTGAATCTTGTTTTAATCTGCAATGTGATATTGTTGAACATGTGGTTTTGCAAGATGGTCAATCCCATCCCATATCAGTGACAGTCTTGTAGTTCCACCATCCCGGTGTGGGGGGAAATCGCTTCATATGAAACCTGACAGAGTATGGTTACTCTCCATGCTGTAAAATATTGGTATCTTCCACAAGAGACATTTTGTATTGCTTATCCTTGGATGATTATAACAAAACCACGTCCATTCCTTGCAACATTCATTGCATTCCCTGAGTTTCTCCCTTGGACTGAGGTCTGTGTTTGGGAGACAATAGACAATAGGTGCAGGAGTAGACCATTTGGCCCTTTGAGCCAGCACTGTCATTAACTGTGATCGTGGCTGATCATCCACGATCAGTACCCCGTTCCTGCCTTCTTCCCATATCTCTTGACTCTGCTATCTTTAAGAGCTCTATCTACTATAACTCTCTCTTGAAAGCATCCAGAGAATCGACCTCCACTGCCTTCTGAAGGAGGTGGTTTAATAAATGGCAATTTGTGCTAACCAGTTTTCATCCAAAGCCAGTGTAGGACAGGAGACCAATTAGAGCCAATAGACAATAGGTGCAGGAGTAGGCCATTCGGCCCTTCGAGCCAGCATCGCCATTCAATGTGATCATGGCTGATCATTTACAATCAGTACCCTGTTCCTACCTTCTACCCATACTTCACTATCTTTAAGAGCTCCATCGAGCTCTCTCTTGAAAGCATCCAGTGAATTGGCCTCCACTGCCTTCTGAGGCAGAGAATTCCACAGATTTACAACTCTCTGACTGAAAAAGTTTTTCCTCATCTACGTTCTCAATGTACCCCTTATTCTTAAACTGTGGCCCCTGGTTCTGGATTCAAGAACCCTGCATCTTGCCTCACCAGTTTGCCTTTATAAAGGATCACCCAATTTTTTACTGAGCCACTTTGACATTTCACACAGTTCACCTTAAACATCTCCTGCCTCGCGGTCTCTGGGTGGTCCTTGCTGACTGGAGTCAGAGCATGAAGGAATCTAGTCAGTGGCACTGGGATGTGAAGCAGCAATGTCCACAAATGAATGAGTATACAGGCAATGAGTGGAGGGGAGAGGGTGGCAACGTGAATTGGATATTTGTCCTCACTCTGGTACACTTTGATCCCAATGGATACCAGGGGTTGGGTTTGAATCTTATCAATGGGTTGTAATAATAGAATGACAAATTCCATACGCAGCCAATTACTTTATTTGACACTTTCCTCCCCAACAATGATACTGCCCGGTAGAACCATCTGAGAATGTCACATTGAGATTACTCTGGTAGAAGAACTTCGGCATACACTTCGAACAGCTGGGACGTTCTCCACCTGGAAATGGAAGGTTCATGGATTTAAGTGTTAAGAGATTTTCACCTCCCCTCCTGTGTTGAAGAACAGGAGATCCACATATTCCCAGTCTGTGTCCTCAGTATTTATCAGCATGAGTTTATGCCAACCATGATCAACTGCTTCACTTTGTCCAGGATCAGACAACACTTTAAAGAGGGTGGAGATGAGTTCAAAAATAATCCAGGGCACCTACATTTCAATGAAAAAATATTCTACAGAACAGATTCTCCGGAAACAGTGGAAAGGGATGGATTTGGAGAAACAAACACAAAGAAGACAGTGAGAAGGGAAGAGAGATTTTCTCCAGATGTCAGATGGGACCTGTGGTTTATTCACTGCCCCATTTTTCTTACCACTGCACACAAAGGGAACTAGAGGAGTGAGAATAAACACACTGGTGACCTTCCTCTCTCCATGTCCTGCAGAATGAGTTAGAATTACTAGTGGAAGGCATTGGCATAAATTGCAAAAGCAAAATCTGAAAATAATACGTCGCTCAACAGGACTGATCTCAGGGACTGGAATTTGGTTGAAATGTCAGTAAGATTGTTTAATACTGTAAGTAAATTCACAGACACCACTCACCCTCTTGATATCTCATGTTGATCCTTTTCCTGAAGCTGGAAGGTTCGTGGCTCACTTCACAAGTATATTCCTGTTTGTTGGTCCATTCCTCCACAGGCAACCGCAGGTAAGCAACTGTTTGAAATCCACCGTTACTTCTCGGAGTGGACGGGAGAACAATGCCTTCTTGCACAACTCCAGATTTTTCCCAGGAAACTTTAATATTGTCAGGAGAGAATCCAGATATCACGCAGCCCAGGACAGCAGTTGTTTGATTGTGGATAACCTCCGGGGATGGAACAAGTGGGATGAGCTGTGGAGGTGTATGAGCTGTAACATATTTAATATCTGTTATTACATGATTCCTTCAGCCACAGTGTAGGACTCCACTCTCCCAGCGTCTGGGACAATAGACAATAGGTGCAAGAGGAGGCCATTCGGCCCTTCGAGCCAGCACCGCCATTCAATGTGATCATGGCTGATCATTCTCAATCAGTACCCCGTTCCTGCCTTCTCCCCATACCCCCTGACTCCGCTATCTTTAAGAGCTCTATCCAGCTCTCTCTTGAATACATTCAGAGAATTGGCCTCCACTTTCTTCTGAGGCAGAGAATTCCACAGATGAACAACTCTCTGACTGTAAAAGTGTTTCCTCATCTCAGTTCTAAATGGCCTACCCTTTATTCTTAAACTGTGGCCCCTTGTTCTGGACTCCTCCAACATTGGGAACATGTTTCCTGCCTCTAACGTGTCCAACCCCTTAATAATCTTATACGTTTCGATAAGATCTCCTCTCATCCTACTAAATTCCAGTGTATGCAAGCCCAATCGCTACAGCCTTTCAACATACGACAATCCCGACATTCCGGGAATTAACCTAGTGAACCTATGCTGCACGCCCTCCATAGCAAGAATATCCTTCCTCAAATTTGGAGACCAAAACTGCACACAGTACTCCAGGTGCGGTCTCACCAGGGCCCGGTACAACTGTAGAAGGACTTCTTTGCTCCTATACTCAACTCCTCTTGTTACGAAGGCCAACATTCCATTGGCTTTCTTCACTGCCTGCTGTACCTGCATGCTTCCTTTCATTGACTGATGCACTAGGACACCCAGATCTCGTTGAACTCCCCCTACTCCTAACTTGACACCATTCAGATAATAATCTGCCTTTCTATTCTTACTTCCAAAGTGAATAACCTCACACTTATCTACATTAAACTGCATCTGCCATGTATCCGCCCACTCACACAACCTGTCCAAGTCACCCTGCAGCCTTATTGCATCTTCCTCACAATTCACACTACCCCCCAACTTAGTATCATCTGCAAATTTGCTAATGGTACTTTTAATCCCTTCGTCTAAGTCATTAATGTATATCGTAAATAGCTGGGGTCCCAGCACCGAACCTTGCGGTACCCCACTGGTCACTGCCTGCCATTCCGAAAGGGACCCATTTATCCCCACTCTTTGCTTTCTGTCTGTCAACCAATTTTCTATCCATATCAGTACCCTACCCCCAATACCGTGTGCCCTAATTTTGCCCACTAATCTCCTATGTGGGACCTTGTCGAAGGCTTTCTGAAAGTCGAGGTACACCACATCCACTGACTCTCCCTTGTCAATTTTCCTAGTTACATCCTCAAAAAATTCCGGTAGATTTGTCAAGCATGATTTCCCCTTCGTAAATCCATGCTGACTCGGAATGATCCCGTTACTGCTATCCAAATGCTCAGCAATTTCGTCTTTTATAATTGACTCCAGCATCTTCCCCACCACTGATGTCAGACTAACTGGTCTATAATTACCCGTTTTCTCTCTCCCTCCTTTCTTAAAAAGTGGGATAACATTTGCTATCCTCCAATCCACAGGAACTGATCCTGGATCTATAGAACATTGAAAAATGATCTCCAATGCTTCCACTATTTCTAGAGCCACCTCCTTAAGTACTCTGGGATGCAGACCATCAGGCCCTGGGTATTTATGAGCCTTCAGTCCCATCAGTCTACACAAAACCATTTCCTGCCTAATGTGGATTTCCTTCAGTTCCTCCATCACCCTAGGTTCTCCGGCCCCTAGAACATTTGGGAGATTGTGTGTATCTTCCTCAGTGAAGACAGATCCAAAGTAACGGTTTAACTCGTCTGCCATTTCTTTGTTCCCCATAATAAATTCCCCTGCTTCCGTCTTCAAGGGACCCACATTTGCCTTGACTATTTTTTTCCTCTTCACGTACCTAAAAAAACTTTTGCTATCCTCCTTTATATTATTGGCTAGTTTACCCTCGTACCTCATCTTTTCTCCCCGTATTGCCTTTTTAGTTAACTTTTGTTGCTCTTTAAAAGAGTCCCAATCCTCTGTCTTCCCACTCTTCTTTGCTATGTTATACTTCCTCTCCTTAATTTTTATGCTGCCCCTGACTTCCCTTGTCAGCCACAGGTGTCTCTTACTCCCCTTAGAGTCTTTCCACCTCTTTGGAATAAATTGATCCTGCAACCTCTGCATTATTCCCAGGAATACCTGTCATTGCTGTTCTACCGTCTTCCCTGCTAGGGCCCCCTTCCAGTCAATTTTGGCCAGCTCCCGCCTCATGCCTCTGTAATCCCCTTTGCTATACTGTAATACCGACACTTCCGATTTTCCCTTCTGCCTTTCCATTTGCGGAGTAAAACTTATCATGTTGTGATCACTGCCTCCTAATGGCTCTTTTACCTCTAGTCCCCTTATCAGATCAGGATCATTACACAACACTAAATCCAGAATTGCCTTCTCCCTGGTAGGCTCCAGTACAAGCTGTTCTAAGAATCCATCTCGAAGGCACTCTACAAACTCTCTTTCCTGGGGTCCATTTCCAACCTGATTTTCCCAGTCTACCTGCATGTTGAAATCTCCCATAACCACCGTAGCATTACATTTTTGACACGCCAATTTTATCTCCTGATTCAACTTGCACCCTATGTCGAGGCTACTATTTGGGGGCCTATAGATAACTCCCATTAGGGTCTTTTTACCCTTACAATTTCTCATTTCTATCCATACTGATTCAACATCTCCTGATTCTATGTCACCCCTTGCAAGGGAATGAATATCATTCCTTATCATCAGAGCAACCCCACCCCCTCTGCCCACCTGTCTGTCTTTTCTATACGTTGTGTACCCCTGAATATTCAGTTCCCAGCCCTGGTCCTCTTGTAGCCATGTCTCAGTGATCCCTACAACATCATACTTGCCCATGACTAACTGAGCCTCAAGCTCATCCACTTTATTTTTTATACTACGCACATTTAAGTACAACACTTTAACTTCTGTATTTACCTCCCCTCTCACATCGGTCACAATTGGCCCTGCCCTTAATTTCTTTTCCCCTCTAGAACTTCTGTTCCCATTCTTCCGAGAGTCTTTTGCAATATCTCCTGTATTCCCTTTTACCTCATCTTCATATTCACAATTTGTTAACCCCTCCCCCCCACTACTTAGTTTAAAGCCACAGGTGCCACACTAGCAAACCTGCCTGCCAGAATGTTTGTCCCCCTGCTGTTAAGATGCAACCCGTCCCTTTTGTACAAGTCACCCCTAGCCCAGTACCAGCCCTCCCCACAATGCTGGTGATATGCTGGTGATGTGTTGATATGGTGGATCCCACAGTGAGATGCTGGACAGAGCTGTGATTAGGAGGCTGGGTTAGAACCCAAGCTTCCCCAGCAGTGTGGCCACTCTGCAGTGATAAGAGTGGAGCTGGGTAAGTGGGGCTGGCATACAGACCATCCGTGATCTCAGTGTGTGCTGGAGCAGACACAGGAACAGCACGGCCATCACCGGTTCCAGTGAGCAGGAATAGATGAGACACAATTGTTTCTATTGGCAGGAGGTTTGGGAATTACAACTTTAAGTTGCCTTAACCTCAACTTTGTCTGTAACTCGTTTCCACCCATCTACATACTAAAACTCTCGTTTGCGTGTTTGTTTGTTCCTGAACTACAGCCAAAACAGTACACGATAGCGCAACAATTTTAGGCCCACCTTACTCACCGTCATCCCTTTGGTGCTAATGGAAGAAGTTTCATTGAAATCGGTGTTATATTCTTTAAGTTATTGACATCTTAAAGTTTAAATTTATATCCTAGGGAGGGAGGGAGGGAGGAGGGATGTGTGGAGGGGGGAGGGAGGGATGTGTGGAGGGGGGAGGGAGGGAGGGAGAGGGGAGGAGCTGGGGAAGGGGAGTGGAGGGAGGGGGTGTTTGAGGGGAGTGGGGGAGGAGGGGAGGGAGAGGGGAGGGGCTGGGGAAGGGGAGTGGAGGGAGGGGGTGTTTGAGGGGGGAGTGGTGGGGGAGGGGCTGGGGAAGGGGAGTGGAGGGAGGGGGAGGGGAGAGGGGTATGGGGAGGAGGGGAGGGAGAGGGGAGGGGCTGGGGAAGGGGAGTGGAGGGAGGGGGTGTTTGAGGGGGGAGTGGTGGGGGAGGGGAGGGGCTGGGGAAGGGGAGTGGAGGGAGGGAGGTGTTTGAGGGGAGTGGGGGAGGAGGGGAGGGAGAGGGGAGGGGCTGGGGAAGGGGGATGGAGGGAGGGGGTGTTTGAGGGGGGAGTGGTGGGGGAGGGGCTGGGAAGGGGAGTGGAGGGAGGGGGAGGGGAGAGGGGTATGGGGAGGAGGGGAGGGAGAGGGGAGGGGCTGGGGAAGGGGAATGGAGGGAGGGGGGTGTTTGAGGGGGGAGTGGTGGGGGAGGGGAGGGGCTGGGGAAGGGGAGTGGAGGGAGGGAGGTGTTTGAGGGGGGAGTGGTGGGGGAGGGGAGGGGCTGGGGAAGGGGAGTGGAGGGAGGGGGAGGGGAGAGGGGTATGGGGAGGGGGGAGGAGTGGAGGGGTGAGAGGAGAGGGGGGGGTGAGGAGGGAGAGGGTGCTGCACCAATGCAGGAGAGACTTGCGCCCAACGGGTCCACTTGGTCTAGTAGTTCTACATCTCTCCATATCACCATCTGTATCTCTCTTTTCCCTTTCACCTTCGCTTTAAACCAGTATCTGCAGTTCCTTCCTACACAACTTTAAGTTAAGTGGCGAAAGGAGGTCAGATGGACAAGAGTAACTTACTTTGACAGTATGACAGTAATGATCTGATCAGAACTGGAAGGCAGTGGTTAAAAGAGAGAGTGGATGCAGATTCATGTCATTTCCACAAGGAGACTGGATTTCACTTGGTGAGGGGTCGGCTGCAGGGTCGAGGGGAAAGTGCAGGAAGAGTGAGGATGGTTTAAATCTCCATACTGTGCACGGGCACAATAGGTGTGGCTCTGTGTACAGCAGCTGGTCTGGAGGGAAGTGTTTGGGTGGTAAAGAGCTGCAGGAATTAGACAAAGCAGTGGATAGAATGTTGGCAGATCAAGGCAGATCAAGAGCAGATGCTTCCTCCGTGCACCCCCCCCCCCCCCCCCCCCCCCCCCCCCCCCCCCCCCTCCCCAACATATAAATTCTGTCTTTTTCCTTGAGCAGCAGCACTCTGGCTGAGAGGAGGAGAATGAATGAGCAAAATAATTAATTAGCTTCCTCCTGCATTGTCCCGCCCCCCTGACATCAGTCTGAAGAAGGGTCTTGACCCGAAACGCCACCCATTCCTTCTCTCCCGAAATGCTGCCCGACCTGCTGAGTTACTCCAGCATTTTGTGAATAACTCGAATTGTTCGACAAAGGCTTCCACTTCAGTCTTATCATCAGCTTTAAATAGACAACAAAATCTCATACTAACTTTCAGGCTTCTGGATCGTCGCTGTCACCGGCTTGTCTCCTGCCTTGCAGATGTAGACGTTATTACTGTTCCAATTTGCCGCAGGGACTCGCAGCAAGCTGCTCATTGTGTACTTGCTGTTTTGTCCCAACACTGGTGGGTACTTTGTGATTCCAGTGGTGATGTCCCCACTGCTGGTGGACCATGTCTGACTGATGATCTCAGGCTGGTAGTCCTTGACCAGACAGAGGAGGCTGATCTCTTGGTCAGATTCTGTGTTGCAGGAAGTGGTGATGTGGACTGAAGGCAAGGTCTTAACCTCTGAAATGTAAATAAATGAACAGTTGGTTCTGTATTAAATGGATTATTACCAGCGCGTGCAACAGGTTCATGCAGCTTCCTGAGTAAATGCAGGTGATTCAGGCCGAGAGAAGGTCGGGCAGAGCAGAGAAATGGTTCCTTTCCAATCCCTTCACACCGTGCATGACCAAGCAGTGAAATGCTGATCACGCACCGGCCACTGGGGAGGCAGCTTCTGCCAAACAGAGGGATACAGATCCCAGAACGCGTTGTCACAGGTGAATAGGTTGGTAAAAAAAGGTCTTCATGAGTCAGGGGTATTTATTCACAAAATGCTGGAGTAACTCAGCAGGTCGGGCAGCATCTCGGGAGAGAACGAATGGGTGACGTTTCCCTTCTCTCCCGAGATGCTGCCCGACCTGCTGAGTTACTCCAGCATTTTGTCAATAAATACCTTCGATTTGTACCAGCATCTGCAGTTATTTTCTTATACTTCATGAGTCAGGGAATTGATATATAGTAACCCCTCGTTTTAATGGACCCCTTTATAGCAGATTTTAGATAGAGCGGATGCATCTGCCGAAACAACCCTGCCATGCATGGCTCCTGACCGCTTAGAGCCCCGGCTTCCAACTCCACCCCCAATCGCAAGTAAGCCCTTCGTCATCCACCGTATTGTCCGCTTGATGCAGCTGTTGTTGTTGTCCACTCATAGAAACATAGAAACATAGAAAATAGGTGCAGGAGTAGGCCATTCGGCCCTTCGAGCCTGCACCGCCATTCAATATGATCATGGCTGATCATTCAGCTCAGTAGCCTGTACCTGCCTTCTCTCCATACCCCCTGATCCCTTTAGCAAAAAGGGCCACATGTAACTCCCTCTTAAATATAGCCAATGAACTGGCCTCAACTACCTTCTGTGGCAGAGAATTCCACAGACTCCCCACTCTCTGTGTGAAGAAATGTTTTCTCCCTGCTCGACTGCCGTCTCCTCCTCCTCCTCCTCCTCCTCCCCTCGCTCTGTCCATTCGGCCTCATCCCCCCCCCCCTGCATCTCCTCCCCACGCTCTGTCCATTCGGCCTCATCCCCCTCCCCCCGCCATCTCCTCCCCACGCTCTGTCCATTTGACCTCATCCCCCTCCCCCCTCCATCTCCTCCCCTCACTCTGTCTACTCGGCCTCCTCCCCCCTCCCCCCCTCCCCTCGCTCTGTCCACGGCTTCCACCTCTCCCCTCCCCCCTCCATCTCCTCCCCTCCCTATGTCCACTCGCCTCT
>NW_027601988.1:0-56461 GCF_053455715.1 Rhinoraja longicauda | reverse complement strand
TTATATTCTCACCCCCTGTGTCCCGTTTGTATTGATTCTGCTGCTCAATACTTTAACGGTCAGACATATTTTGGTGGTCAGCAGAGCCCGTAGGAGACTCCGGGTCCAGAAAAGTGCGAAGGGCTCCAGTGATCCCGAAATGGTGAATCGAAGGAAATCCGTGATATTGTTGTTATTTATCTCCGGGAACTTCGTTCTGTTATGGGCGATATTTACATTTTATATAATAAGTAGACGTGTGTGTGATTTCCACGACTGTGCTTTTCCCCTTCCTATCTTTGTATCGGAAATAGGATTTATGTTTCAATTACTTAGCAGTTGCACGAACACGTGCATATATGCGGTGACACAGACGATGTTTAGAAAGCAATTGTTGACTGTGTTAACATATCCCCTTGCTCGACTGATAAGATTAATTAAACACTGAAAAATAATGAAAACTGGAGCATCTAAAGCATCATAATCAAATATTAGAACCAGAACTGTTGAAATGCATTACGCAAACAGACCCGGCACCCATTGTGACCACGCTCGGCATTAACCATCCACTTACACTAATCTGACATTGATTCTATTCTCCATACATTGAATTAATCACAGACCCCTTCCCCCAAATCGAAATTAAGCGGCATTTTTCGGGGGAATTCGCAGACGACGCACAACGTCCACATTGCTTGTCATTGGAAGGTGGGAGGTAACATATATTTTCAGGCTAAACCTATGTGGTCACAGAGAGAAAGCGCAAAGTCCACACGCCAGCAGGCGAGGTTAGGACTGATCCCGGGTGTGGAGCGTCATGAGGCAGACGCTGTAATGGCGGCGAGACACTTTTCCGCTGTTCCCGCAGTTTTGTTGCAAATAGTTGGATACTGCTCATCCCAGTTTTGCACTCTAGGTGTGCCTAGCGTTGTCAAAATTAGTTTATATCCCCAAGTAGATTAAATAGTTCCAACTCTGCTCGGTGGGTACCCCGACTCAGTCAGTTCTTGTGCCGTCAACACACTTCTTTCCTTGAACTCCAAGGTTAATTTCGCATTAAACATAATTTCTCAGTGTGAGCGATCAGAGGAACACCAAGGCTGGGGAACCAACATATTGACAGAGCATCCAAACTACACGTTTACAAAATGTCCGCTTGGCTCCCCGACTCATTTCCGCCAATGATTTAGTCAGTGATCGTGGTTTCCATTAAAAAAAATCGAAGATGCCCAAATAAGGGATGGCATACATCACGGAGTTTGCATAATCCACAGCGAATCAATAATCTAAAGACAATCCTCTGGGAAAGTCATGGACGGACGAGTTCCAACACTGGGTTTCTGATAGGGACAGACAAGATAGTTGGGAGTAAACCCGTACTCAATGGTCCATCAGTGAACCGTGATTAAAACCACGTCCTTGGTCATTTCAGGGAAGTGTCCCATCAAATACCCGCAGCAGAGATTTCACTCCGGGAAGCGGGAGATCTTGGGTGCAAAGGTGACGTCGCAAATTATGGAAGTCATTAGAAATTTGGGAAAGTTTGTCATATATTTAACCCAAAATCTTACATAATAAGAGAGTCAAAGCAAAAGTGTTTAATTGTCATGTGTATCATTTCAAAAATGTAAAATCCGCATGCAACCGTTGTGACGCGAGCTATAGAAACTGTAACTGCTGTGAATGCGTGAAAAATGTGGGTCCTCTCGGAATGTTTTCCAGTATACTCTGTGAAGCCCTATGAAGTTATATAAATGTTTGAGAAAACCACCGCATCTCTACGAGATTTCTTACTGTCTTCCCCTGATTTGAGCCATAATTCTGAGTGCGACTGGTCCTCGTGTGAAGCCAGATTCAAGGTACTGGTCAGGCACACAATTCCCTCCAACACATGACACAGCGAGCAGGGGGCTACATAGAACCACATGGCTGCACACCCCCGATGTTTAATTTTGCTAACCACATTTGTTCTATTGGGGCCCACATTGTTGTCGTGCGATTGTAAATTGTGGTACTATAAGATAACAAATTGGAGGGAAAGGAAATAATGCTGACTTTATTGGGCGAGAGCAGTGGAGGATTAAGACTGTGTGTGCAGATGCGGCAACATGCGGCAACACACACGCACACGCACACACACACACACACACACACACACATACACACACACACACACACACACGCACACACACACACACACAAACACACACACACACATACATATATATATATATATATATATACAACATATACACAAAACGACAGCTAGTGAGTAGCACGAAGGTGACATCAAATAATATGATGTAACGGCAGGACACTCGAAGTTCAAATGTAAGCTGCAGATCGGAAACTCGCTGCCATGAAATGGATACACAAGAGACCCAGAGTACAACGAGTAGCGGATAATAATTTAGAATCTTTAGAAAATTGACATATTGTGGTCGGAGACGATCTTGAATGGGGAATTTGGACGATGGGCCATGTAGATATCGGTATGATCTACCCTGCACCTATTGAGTAGTCGCTCAGAACCTACCCGCAGTCCCACACCATTTCGCACAGTAGTCGGGATTACAAGAACCAAACTGCATGGCTAACCCGTGAGGCTTTGCCAGCCTCGGAGAAACAAACCATTGTACAGGAACAGCCTACTTTCAGGAACCACGGCGATCAGCCATTTTGGGATACGCTAGCAAAGTTAAAGGAGGCTCAAGACTGAATAGTGAAATGGGAACTGCGAATGACGAGTTTTAATTGTGAACATCATGTCATTTTGCGGGTGAATGTCGGTCACCCTACCAATAACCAACAGAGGGACAAAAATGCCCCATAATCAGTACAGTGCTAATGGGAATTAGAAACTATTGGATGGATGAAGTGGGGTTATTTATTGTATGTCTTTGCGTGAACAATGTCTTCCAGCATTCCCGTGTGTCAATGCTTTAATATCTGAATATTTCCTTGAGGTGTGCTTGATTATATTTTATTCTTATTTCGATTGTTGAGTGAAATTTGTATCGTATACAATGTGTGAAGGGTCAGTGCGTTTTAGCATATCGCATGTGTCGCGACAACTTGTTGAGATAATTGTCATTTGCTGACAAGAAGTGAAAAGCCATGAAGTGCGTGATTGCAAAAGTTGTTTGTTGTTTGTTAAATCTGCTCTGTGAGAATGTTGAAGTCATTCCATGGAACAGATAGAATGGGGTGCAACTGAATGACTCTGCTCTTCCACCTGAAAACACTTGTGGCTGAAGAAACAGTGTCTCGTTGAGTGTTTGTCAGTTGAACGAATACGTCGCGACAATCCATTCATCGTCTATTCTTTGTGGAAATTACCTATTTATTCTTTGTTTTGTAGTTCTCTTAATTTTTTAAAATTTTTATAATTGATTACAATGCATATAACAACAACAGTAAACCCCATCCCTCCCCTTCCCTACATAATCATGAAAACAAACAAACAAAAACAAACAAATAAATAAATAAAAATACATCCAAAAAAAACATAACTACAATGTAACAAAAAAAGACAAAAGCACAAAAACATGAGGCAAGGTAATTTTCACAAGTCAAATATTTCAGTATTTTCACTGCTGGATTCAAAGAAGGTACAAAAGCATGTGGCATTGAGGGGATAGTTTTACTTGTCCTTAATATGCTGCAGCACTGGGTTCCATATGTTGAAGAACTTTTGAGGGTTGCCAGACAATTCATATCTCAACCTCTCTACGTGTAATATCCCCATTAATTCTCTTAACCAAGTCTCAAACTGAGGAGCAGAGTCTGATTTCCATAGTTTCAAAATACATCTGTTGGCAATTACCATACCATAAACCAAGATTGTGCGAGCATTATGGTCTAGCTTCTCAAGCATTGTGGAATACCCGAATAGAGCAGTTTCAGGGTCCGGAGTTAAAGTGACGTTTAAAACAGTGGAGTACCATTGAAATAAAAGACACCAAAAGTTGTGAAGTTTTGGACAAGTCCAAAAGTGGTGAGCGAGTGTACCCTCAGCGGTCTTGCATCTATTACACAAAGGTGAGAGATCAGGAAAGATTTTATGCAGCTTAACCTTAGAGTAGTGTAATCTGTGTATAACCTTGAATTGAATCAGTTGTAGCCTAGAATTAATAGAACAGGATTTTATACTTTTCAGTACTTCCTTCCAGACATCGTCATCAATTTCAATGTTAAGGTCTTCTTCCCAGGTTTGTTTTATTTTTAAAGTAGATTTATCTAGTTTGTTTAAAAAGATACCTACAAACGATGAGATTAGGTTCTTTGCTTCCGGGGGACCCAGCAAAATTTTGGACAACAAGTCGTCTTCGGGCAGGGACTCAAAAAGCGAATTGTTTTGTCGAACATAATTTCTCAGCTGTAAGTACCTGAAGAATTGAGTTTTGGGCAATGAGAACTTGGATTGTAGCTGATCAAATGATGCAAAGTGTCTATTTATGTAAAGATCTTTTATTGTAACTATCCCTTTACAGCTCCATTCTTTGAATGCTGTGTCTGTAAATGATGGGGGGAAAGCGTGGTTATGCCAGATTGGGGCGTGCATTGACGTATTCGGAAGCTCACAAGCTTTCCTAATTTGGTGCCATATTCTCTGAGCATTGGACAGAGTGAAGTGATCCTCTCTAAGAGAGGTGAGAGATCTGGGTAATGAAAAAAGGAGAGCAGGGAGAGAAGTTTTTGGGGTTAAGCTTTTTTCAATCGCCAGCCAAGGTGGCAGGTCATATCCAACTCCCCGTTCATATGCATACTGCCAGTATACCATGACTCTAACATTGGCCGCCCAATAGTAATATAAAAAGCACGGTAACCCCAGTCCCCCATGTTCCCTCGTTTTTTGAAGATAAGCTTTTGAGATCCTGTGTGCTTTATATCCCCAAATAAATGGCATAATGATAGAATCGATTAACTTAAAGTAGGATTTGGGGATAAAAACAGGAACATTCTGAAATAAATACAGAAATCTCGGCAGGGAGACCATCTTTACTGCGTTCACGCGGCCAATCAAGGAAATAGGCAACGTTCTCCATTTCTCTATGTTCTCCTTTAGCTTGTTCAACCTTTCGGTAAAGTTAATTTTAAAAAGGGTCTTGGGGTTTTTAGATATTTTAATGCCCAGATATTTTATACTATCCGGATTTGTTTTAAACTGCATGTTGGCTAAGAATACAGGGTCTAATTCTGCTGTTATCGATATAAGTTCACTCTTCTGCCAGTTTATAGTGTAACCTGAGACCTCGCCAAAGGAATTAATAAGCTGGAATAGGTAAGGAACAGAATGTTCAGGGTCAGATAAAAAGATGGCAATATCATCCGCATAAAGCGAAATCTTATGTTCCACCCCACCCAGTATTATCGGTTTTATAAGCGCATGCCCTCTCATGCCGATTGCCAGCGGCTCAATGGCTAACGCAAAGAGGAGCGGCGAGAGGGGGCAGCCCTGTCGCGTACCCCTCTGAAGGGCAAAAGGGGGTGACCTATCCTGGTTTGTGAGTATGGAAGCGGTGGGATGAGCATATATAAGACGTACCCAGGAAATAAAAGAGGCTCCAAGACCAAACTCTTCCAGCACTCTGAGTAAATATCCCCACTCAACCTGATCGAAAGCTTTTTCTGCGTCTAAACACAGAATGGTTTGTTTGGAAGAACTATCGAATTTGTGATACATAATGTTCATTACTCTTCTAACATTAAAGAAAGAGAACCTATTGGGGATGAACCCGGTCTGATCCGTATGGATAATGGATTCTATACACTTATTTAGTCTAGTCGCCATTATTTTAGTAAAAATCTTGAAATCCAAATTAAGCATAGAAATTGGTCGGTATGAGGAGGGATTGGTTTCATCCCTGTCTTGTTTCAATAAGAGAGAAATATTAGCATTGTACAATGACGGTGGGAGCTTTTTCAACTCGATTGAGTGGGAGAGCATCCTGTGCAGAATCGGAGTTACCTGGTCAGCAAACTTCTTATAAAATTCGACTCCAAAACCGTCTGGCCCAGGGCTCTTGCCGTTTTGCAACGACCTAATTGCATCCTTGATTTCTACAGAGGAGGGTTCTGAGTTTAAGGCCTCACAAGAGGCACTATCTAATTTTGGTATGTCCAACTTTTTTAACCATGCATTGATATCACCGTTAGCTTTGGATTTATACAGCTCTTGATAATACTCCTCAAAGCGTTCATTTATTAATTTTGGATCGGTTAAAGCAACACCCTTGCCTGATTTTATTATATGTATGGCCCTACTTGCTTGTTGCCCTCTAAGCTGACGGGCTAACAATGTATGCGGTTTGTCCCCTAATTCAAAATATCGCTGTTTCAGTCGCAGTAGCTGGTCACTGACTTGATTTGTTAGAATCGTGTTATACTCATATTTAAGACTGAGCATATTTTGCAGCGTTTGGGGGTTGTTTGTGCTCCGATACAACGTCTCCATTGGAGAAAGCTCCGAATCAATTTCTTGTAGACGTCTCTCTCTGGATTTCTTTAAAGACGCTTCATACGAAATAATATGACCCCTCATAACTGCCTTGAAAGCTTCCCACAAGGTGGAGTCCGAGACATCAGAAGTGTCATTGGTCTCCAAATATTCTGTAATTTTTTCAGACATGTATTTACAGAAAGTTCCATCATTAAGCAAGGAAAGGCGTAGTCGCCATTTAGCACATCGTTTAGACAGCTTAAAGTCAAAGATAATTGAAGTTGGAGCGTGATCTGAGATCAAAATGTTATGATATTTGGTATTTATTACATTAGGTATGAGTTTCGAGTCTAATAAAAAATAATCGATACGAGAGTATGAATTGTGCATTTTAGAAAAAAAAGAGTATTCTCTGTCTGTGGGATGCTGTATCCTCCAAATGTCAACTAAATTGGTGGAGGAGATGAGATTTTTCAAAACCGTGGATGCATTCGAAGGGCTACACATTTTATTTGATGACCTATCCAGGTGCCAGTCAAGGATTGTGTTATGGTCCCCTGCAACAATCACATTCGTATTAGAAAGGTCAGGTAGCTTATCAAAGATTTTGCGAAAGAAAGCTGCATCATCAATATTCGGACCATAAATGTTAAGCAGTGTTACATGAACAGAGTAAATTGTGAACATCATGTCATTTTGCGGGTGAATGTCGGTCACCCTACCAATAACCAACAGAGGGACAAAAATGCCCCATAATCAGTACAGTGCTAATGGGAATTAGAAACTATTGGATGGATGAAGTGGGGTTATTTATTGTATGTCTTTGCGTGAACAATGTCTTCCAGCATTCCCGTGTGTCAATGCTTTAATATCTGAATATTTCCTTGAGGTGTGCTTGATTATATTTTATTCTTATTTCGATTGTTGAGTGAAATTTGTATCGTATACAATGTGTGAAGGGTCAGTGCGTTTTAGCATATCGCATGTGTCGCGACAACTTGTTGAGATAATTGTCATTTGCTGACAAGAAGTGAAAAGCCATGAAGTGCGTGATTGCAAAAGTTGTTTGTTGTTTGTTAAATCTGCTCTGTGAGAATGTTGAAGTCATTCCATGGAACAGATAGAATGGGGTGCAACTGAATGACTCTGCTCTTCCACCTGAAAACACTTGTGGCTGAAGAAACAGTGTCTCGTTGAGTGTTTGTCAGTTGAACGAATACGTCGCGACAATCCATTCATCGTCTATTCTTTGTGGAAATTACCTATTTATTCTTTGTTTTGTAGTTACTTGTGAAATATCTAACTAGGGAGAGATGCAAGCATTCTGTATTGCTTTGCCTTACCCGTGTTTTAAGCTTGATTTGTTTTCTTTTCCGATTTCTTTGCTTTAGAATTGATTTTAAAGACAGACCTGGATTCCACGTTGGCCATATGAAATCCAGCTTGAACAGATTTTATTGCAGATACGATCTGAACATTTAGGAAATAATTTGTAATTTGGGAAATTGTGAATAGTGTGTGTTTATACTTGGAATTTGAGTTTGGGAGATATAAACTCACACCTTTTGAGTCAAACTTTCCTATCCATGTACCCGTCTGTCTTTTAAAATTAATCAATATGTGAATACCCTTCTCTGCCACCTCGATCCACATACCCACCACCCTCTGATTGAAAATACTGTTCAGGTTCAGATTACGTTGTTCTCCTTTTAACATAAATATGTACTGTGGTTATTGATTTCCCGACTTTAGATAATAGACTCTGCATTCACCCTATATGTCCCTCTCATCTTTTTATACATCTCTGTAAGCACAAGGCACAGGATTATGCGTTGCTGGGGAATAAACGTCTAAGCCTGCCCAAGCTTCCACTAAACTTTAGGCCCTCGAGTCCTGCCAACATTTTCCTAAATCTTCTCTGTTCTCTTTCCATCTTAAGGTTATCCTTCCTATAACAGGCTGACAACAACTGAACACAGTACTCCAAATGCGGTCTCACCAACGGCTTTCAATCAACTTAGAAATATTCGCGAGACAGGATGTCCCACCTAAATAAACATGCTGACTATCCCTTATTAGGTCCTGTCTATCCAAATGCGGCACGTGTGTTGGGTGGTAACATATTCCATTCCCTTATCATCCTTGGGTAAAGGGAATATTGGCAGCAAGGTTTATTGAAATTCAGCGAGTTGATGATGCGGGGACGGGTATTTTGACTTGTTTCATGGCGGTTGGTGCTCTCGGATGACGGAAGATTTGATGGCGTGATTTTGTGAATCTCCTTGTAAATTGCAATAAGTTTTAGCCTGATTCTGCGGGGCTCGAGGGTATCCCATCTGAGAGATGTCAGCATGGCCTGTCAACATGAGCTGTATCTCTAAACTAAACTAAACTAAACTAAACCCAAACTCCTCCCCACACTCTGCCCACTCCCCACACTGCTCATAAAACCAAACTCTTTCCCATTCCCTCTCTCCACGCTCCCCATGGACTGAAACTCTCTCCACACTCCCCACAGACTACTTTCCCCCCATTCCCTCCCTCCACGTTCCCCATGGACTAAAACTCCCTCCCACTCTCTCCCCACCGCCCACACTCCCCATGGGCACAAACATCTCCGCATTTCACTCCCACTGCCCAAACTCCCAGTGAACCCAAATTCCTCCCCATTCCCTCCCACCACACTCCCCATGGACCCAAACTCTCTCCCACTCCCCACACTCTCATGGACACAACCTCCTCCCCATTCCCTCCCACCGCACCCATAGAAACATAGAAAATAGGTGCAGGAGGAGGCCATTTTGCCCTTCGAGTCAGCACCACCATTCATTATGATCATGGCTAATCATCCACAAGCAGTAACCCGTGTCTGCCTTCTCCCCACATCATATCATATCATATCATATCATATATATACAGCCGGAAACAGGCCTTTTCGGCCCACCAAGTCCGTGCCGCCCAGTGATCCCCGTACATTAACACTATCCTACACCCACTAGGGACAATGTTTACATTTACCCAGCCAATTAACCTACATACCTGTACGTCTTTGGAATCCCTTGATTCCATTAGTCCTTAGAGCTCTATCTAACTCTCTTTTAAGTTCATCCAGTAAATTGGCCTCTACTGCCCTCTGTGGCAGAGAATTCCACAAATTCACAACTCTCTGGGTGAAAATGTTTTTCTCATCTCAGTTTTAAACTCCCCATGGACTCAAACTCTCTCCCACTCCCCACACTCCCATGGACCCACACTTCTCCCCACTCACTCCCACCACCCAACAGTAGAGTTGCTGCTTTACTGCGAATGCAGCGCCGGAGACTCAGGTTCGATCCTGACTACGGGTGCTGTACTGTAAGGAGTTTGTACGTTCTCCCCGTGACCTGCGTGGGTTTTCTCCGAGATCTTCGGTTTCCTCCCACACTCCAAAGACGTACAGGTATGCAGGTTAATTGATTGGGTAAATGTAAAAATTGTCCCTAGTGTGTGTAGGATAGTGTTAATGTGCGGAGATCGCTGGGCGGTGCGGACTTGGTGGGCCGAAGAGGCCTGTCTCCGCGCTGTATCTGAAATATTTTTTAAAAATGAAAAAAATGAAAGCCCCTCCCCACTCCCCACATTCTGCACGGACCCATCTCCTCCCCATTCCCTCCCTCCACCCTCCCCATGGACTAAAACTCCCACCCTCCCCACTCTCTCCCCACTGCCCATTAGCCGGGACAACCTGTAATTTGGGCTAAATTGGTTTGTCCCATATGGGACGGCACGTAACGGCTGCGGCTCGCTGGCAGTCTGTTTGTCCTTTTTTTGTTTGTGTGTTGGTGTTGGGGTGTTTTGTTTTTGGTTGTGTATGTGTTGGGGGGGGTGTATGTGGGGGGGGGGGGGAATCTTTCTTTTTTTAGGTCTCTTCCTCGGGGCGAGGCTCGGCCGCGGGACTTTCCATCGCCCGGTGCGGCTCGGCCGCGTGGACTTTCCATCTCCTTGCGTGGGCTGTGCGGGTCCGTCGCCTCGGTAGGGGTCGAGTTGTCTGTACGTTGGAGGGGCATGGGGGAAGAGAGTGGAAGTTTTGTTGCCTCCATCACAGTGGGGGGGTGTTTGGAGTCACTGTGATGGATGTTTGTGTTGGGGTTGTGTCTTGTGTTTTTTGTTTTTTGTACTGCTGGCAAAGTAATCTCGTTCGGTAAAACGAATGACAAATAAAGCCAGTCTGGATTCTAGTCTGGATTCTGGACCGCCCTTGTCCCGTATTAAGCCTGGGGGGAGCGCTGTAGGCCCGGACGCTGTAGGCCCGGACACTGTAGGCCCCGACGCTCTATGTTCCGACAGTTTAGGTCCCGACACTCTAGGTTTCCGTCATTTTCGCTCCGGACAGTGTAGGTCCGGAGGCCCGGGTGACCGCCATTGGTGGAGCGGGAGCACGTGGCCGCCGCTGGCTGGGTGAGGTCACGTGGGGCGCGGGGTGGTGACGTCACCTTGTCCTGTATTTGGGAGTGAGATAGTTGCCAACCCTACGATACTCCCAGTCCTTTCCCCATTCACTCCCATGTATCAATGGGTCCCCAGAATTCCCCCTCCACAGAGTTTCAGTGGAGCCAAACCCCTTCCCAGAGAGATGATCTGAGGACATTTACAGTGGGAGAAAAGGTGAATAAGGTCATGTGTCAGGAGGAGTATTAGGCTATTCGACCAATCAAGTCTACCCCGCCATTCAATCATGGGTGATCTCTCTCTCACTCCTAACCCCATTCTCCTGCCTTCTCCCCGTAACCTCTGACACCCGTACTAATCAATGGGAAAAGACATCGAAAGGAGGAGAAAGAGGGAAGTGGAAGCTGTGTGTCAGAGAATTAATGAGGGAGGGAGGGAGGGAGGGAAGGAGGGATGGAGGGAAGGAGGGATGGATTGAGGCGGGATGGTGTGAAAGAGGTTGAATGAGAAAGATGGATACGGGGAAAGAATGATGAAAGGAATGTGGAAGAGTGAGAGGGAGAGAGAAGGATGAATGAAGGAATTCCCGAAGAAAGAGAGGAGGAAGACAGAGGCAAAGAGGAAAGTGAGCGGTCTGAATGAAATTCTGTCTTCCAGAAAGTTCCGTGGCACATCCGAAGGAGCAGAAAGCTGAAGATGGGCCGGTGGAGTCGCCCTATCAGGTTGGCACTGTTGTGGCAAAGAGGCAGGTCGGCGTTTGTCTCCTTGTTGTCCCTCCACACCAGCACTGCCCCTCAGATACTAACTCCATGACCGCGGCCATCTGCACCTCACGCTGCCTCGGCAAGGCCAGCAGCATAATCAAGGACCAGTCTCACCCCGGCCACTCCCTCTTCTCCCCTCTCCCATCAGGCAAGAGGTACAGAAGTGTGAAAACGCACACCTCCAGATTCAGGGACAGTTTCTTCCCGGCTGTTATCAGGCAACTGAACCATCCTACCACAACCAGAGAGCAGTGCTGAACTACTATCTACCTCATTGGTGACCCTCGGATAATCCTTGCTGGCTTTCCCTTGCACTAAAGGTTATTCCCTTATCATGCGTCTATACACAGTAAATGGCTCGATTGTCATCATGCATTGTCTTTCCGCTGACTGGTTAGCACGAAACAAAAGCTTTTCACCGTACCTCAGTACTCGTGACAATAAACTAAACGGAACTAAATTCTCTCCCCCCTCCCAGTGTCGGGCACCAACCACCTCCCCCACTCCTGCCCACCGAACCCACGCCTCCCAAATCACCGTCCCCACCCCCCGTCACCGTCTCTGCCCCAGGATACTGACCCCCCCCCCACCACACTGAGTCCTTACGTCACATCCCACTCTGCCCACTGAGACTGGCCCACGATGTTCATAAGTGATGGGAGCAGAATTAGCCCATTCGGCCCATCAAGTCCACTCCGCCGTTCAGTCATGGCTGATCTATGTCTCACTCCTAACCCCATTCTCCTGCCTTCTCCCCGTAACCCCTGACACCTGCACTAGTCAAGAAATAATTAAAAATGTCCACTGACTTGGCCTCCACAGCCGTCTGAGGCAATTATTCCCACAGATTCACCACCCTCTGACAAAAGAAATTCCTCCTCATCTCGTTCCTGAAGGAACGTCCTTTAATTCTGAGGCTGTGGCCTCTGGTCCCAGACTCCCCCACTAGTGGAAACATCCTCGTACCCCACTCCCCCGCTCCGTCCCGTTCCACGTACTGAACATCACCAACCCTGTCCCTGCCCCACTCCCCCGCGGCTAGAACATTATCCTGTGCCTCCACACCACAACATTCACTCCCCTGTAAACCCCCCCTCCCCCCTTAGCTCAGTGAAAGTCACTCCACCCCCAGACTGTGTAACCAACTCTGTCCCCTACACCCCTCCCTGTCTCTGTAACACCCTCCCCTCCGGCCCCTACACTCCTCCCTGTCTCTGCAACCCCCTCCCCTCCGGCCCCTACACCCCTCCCTGTCTCTGTAACCCCCTCCCCTCCGGCCCCTACACCCCTCCCTGTCTCTGTAACCCCCTCCCCTCCGGCCCCTACACCCCTCCCTGTCTCTGTAACCCCCTCCCCTCCGGCCCCTCCACCCCTCCCTGTCTCTGTAACCCCCTCCCCTCTGTCCCCTACACCCCTCCCTGTCTCTGTAACCCCCTCCCCTCCGGCCCCGACACCGTGGGCTATTTATTCTGTTCCTGTAACCGGTGTTTCTCTCCTCACAGGAGCTGGGTCTCGGCGAGCGGGATCTGTACAGCGACCTCAACCTCAGATACAAATGAGCCGCTGCTCAACCCCTCTGTGTGTACCCGGCCTCCGCCCACTTTCTCTGACGTTTCTCTCTGCCCATCTCTCTCTTCCCTCACTCTCTCCAACCAACCTCCCTTCCATTGACTTAAAGGAGACGGACAGGGAAAGTTATCTTTACGCAGAGAGTGGGTGTCCAGAACGTGCTGTCAGGGTGGCACGGTGACGCAGCGGTAGAGTCGCTGCCTTACAGCGAATGCAGCGCCGGAGACCCGGGTTCGATCCCCACTGCGGGAGCTGTCTGCACGGAGTTTGTACCTTCTCCCCGTGACATGCGTGGGATTTCTCCTGCATCTTCGGTTTACTCCGACACTCCAAAGACGTACAGGTTTGTCGGTTAATTGGCTTGGTAAATGTAAAAATTGTCCCGAGTGTGTGTAGGATAATGTTAGTGTGCGGGGATCGCTAGTCGGCGTGGACCCGGTGGGCTGAAGGGCCTGTTTCTGCACTGTATCTCTAAACTAAACGAAACTAAGCTAAACTAAACTAAAAGGTGGTGGAGGAAGCAGATACCAATAGTGACATTTAAGAAGCTTTTTACGTGGATATGGAGGGATACGAGTTGTTCAGGTAGAAATTAGTTTAACTTGGTATCATGTTTATCATATCATATCATATCATATATATACAGCGCGGACACAGGCCTTTTTGGCCCACCAAGTCCGCGCCGCCCAGGAGTGTGGGAGGAAACCGAAGATCTCGGAGAAAACCCACGCAGGTCACGGGGAGAACGTACCGGGGCCGCACCGGGGTCGGCTGCCTGCCCCTTTTCCGGGCCAACGTCTGTGCCTGCGTGTCCCTGGAGAGGGAACACGTGGTGTCCACGGGCCGCTGGAGGCCTTCCGTGAACGCTGGTCGCCGCGGGACGTCGAGTGTATTATTGATTAAGTTGGCGATGTATTAGTTTGATGTTTGTTTGTTTGTAAACTGCCAATATCGGCAGCCTTTGATCGTGTTACCCTTTTGTGTTTGTTTTGTTTTCTGAACAAAAGCTTTTGTATATATTTTTAAAAAGAGACCCGGGTTTGATCCTGACTACAGGTGCTGTCTGTACGGAGTTTATATGCGCTCTCCGTAACGGCAGCTGAATCCAATCCCCTCCATTAGAGTCGGAAGACGGGTCCCGACCCGAAACATCGCCTATCCATGTCCCCCACAGATGCTGCCTGACCCGCTGAGTTACTCCAGCGCTGTGTATTTTATTTGTAATCCAGCATCTGCAGTTCCTTGTGTCTCCCCTCCATTTCCTGACGCTGCCCTCGCCCTCCCTCCCGCCCGCACTCACCAGGGTCCCACACACACACGCACTCGTCGCCCACCGCGGGAACCTCACGGCGGCCGGAGGAGCAGGGACCACGTCACAAGCGCATCGGACACAGACTGGGGAAACAGCTTGCATGAGTCGCGTGTGTATTGATGCAGCCCTGCAGAGGGTGAAGCCGGCCGGCTGAACAAAGAGCATAAATACTGGACGGTGCATGTGTGCAGGCGCTGCAGCGGCTGGGGTGGAGAGCCGAGCGCTGGGAAGGTTTGGTGATGAGGCAGGAGGGGATTACACAGTGACCAGCGCCGTGCGTCCACTGAGCCGCTGCACTTCCCATCAGCAACAACAGGGAACATGATGCACGGAGCTCCCAGGAGTTGATGCATTAAACATACTCCAATCACATTGATTCACAACACAATTACTTTAATAACATGAGAATAACATGAACAGATTTAGCCGGGACAACGCGGGTGCTGGTCAATCGCCTCACACACAAATATTTTAAATACAACGCAGAATAATACAAATTAAAACACATTTCGGGTCTCAAACCTCCGTTAAATAAATTACATCAACCAACACAACCAACGATTCAATTTACAAACTCACCTTCTGCTTATACTTCGAACAACGCTTTAAATGTTCAGACTCCAGTGTCAGCATTTTACTAATCACCGCTTCAAGAAATCTCACAGGAATAAAGTGAAACCTGCAGGGACCAGCAGTTTGATCAAAGTAACCGGAGCAATGAGCCCACGGCACAGAACGGTTCTCCTGACTTGCGGCATCAATAAAAGTGGCTGATGTATCAATCACCATGTTGATGAACTCAGTGCGAGAACCAGACTGCATCACAACAGCACAGTCAGAATATCCCAGTGGGGGCAGTCTATCCCAGTCAGAAGATGCAGTCTGGAGAGGGTCGGACATGCGGCAATGATACCTGTCCCTGGTCCCCAATTCACACAAGGAGTGGGAATCACAGACCCATCCCTTATACCCCAGACTTCTCCACACAAAGTATCACCATAAAGAGGGAAATACAGCAAGTGCCAATATTGATACTGACTGGAAACATAAATAATTACTCAACGTAATTCAAAAGGAAATAATTGAAATAATATTAAATAAAATAATATAAAGAAAATGATAACACTGACAATTGGTGACCTTTTACTGTTCTACACAGGCTCTCAGGTGAACAGTGAAAGCTGCTGTGTCCTTAAAAACATTCCCATACACGGGGCACGTTTCAATGCAGGTGTGAGCTTTCTGCTGATTGAGATAAGAAAAGCTCTTCCCACAGACAGAACATGTGTACGGCCTCTCTCCGGTGTGGGTCCGCTGGTGTCGGTGGAGGCTCCCTGAGTGTACAAAGCTCTTCCCACAGACAGAACATGTGTACGGCCTCTCACCGGTGTGGGTCCGCTGGTGGTGGTGGAGGTGCGCTGCCTGTGCAAAGCCCTTCCCACAGACAGAACATGTGTGCGGCCTCTCTCCGGTGTGGGTCCGCTGGTGAAGGTGGAGGTGCCCTGCCTGTACAAAGCTCTTCCCACAGACAGAACATGTGTACGGCCTCTCTCCGGTGTGGGTCCGCTGGTGTTGGTGGAGGTTCCCTGCCAGTGCAAAGCCCTTCCCACAGACAGAACATGTGTACGGCCTTTCTCCGGTGTGGGTCCGCTGGTGTCGGTGGAGGTGCCCTGCCCATGCAAAGCCCTTCCCACAGACAGAACATGTGTACGGCCTCTCTCCGGTGTGGGTCCGCTGGTGTCGGTGGAGGTTCCCTGCCCGCGTGAAACACTTCCCACATTCTGCACATTCATGCCGTCTCTCCGTTATTCGTCCTGGAATATCACATGACTTCCCTATTGCCTTCCTTCCGTCAGATGGTGTGAACGGACTCTGCTCACGTTTACTTTGTGGATCAGTGTCCACTCTGGGGGAAGAAGGTTGACCAACTGGCGTTGGTCTGGAGGCTTCAGGATGCCTTCTTAAGTGCCTTGTAAGGTACTTCGCCGTGGTGAATGCTATAGTGCAGTGAGGGCAGGGATGACAGTCTCCTTGGGTTACGCCGTCTACCGCTGGAGAAGGAAACAGAAATGATCACTTTCAGCAAAAAATCCACGCTCTGATTTGGAAGACAGATTAGTAAATGCTTCAGTGTTAATGGAGCTGCTCGGAGATGTTAATTGAAATAATTTACAGGCGTGACTAGTGAAAGATTGTGGGGAGGAGGGAGTTATCAAT
Organism: Rhinoraja longicauda; assembly: GCF_053455715.1. NCBI lineage: Eukaryota > Metazoa > Chordata > Chondrichthyes > Rajiformes > Arhynchobatidae > Rhinoraja > Rhinoraja longicauda. The sequence continues at coordinate 39,750 of NW_027601988.1, read as the reverse complement.
CACCAGATGATTCTGTTAAAGACTCGAGGGGGATGGATTCTGTCTTTGATATCCCCCAAGGAACAAGGTACACGTCAGTAAGTTTTTAAGAATTCTTCTAACCCAGTGTGATAACTGGCTTGTTAAAATGGGCAAGTGAAAAGCAAAGTGCAGATGTCAAATAACATCATGAGCTGGGAGTTGCTGAGGACGACAGCAGGGCAAAGGGGCTGACTGCATCTTTGTAAATGCTCAGTGATTCAGCGTGAGTTGCTCCAAGGATGTTTTGAATATAATCAGTGCATCCACAAAGTTTTTGTGCTTCTGACACCTGAATGCGACATCATTCAGCACAATTCTCTGCACTTCACTATTCGGCAAATTTCTCATCCTTACTACAACTGCTGCTTTGTTTTTGATCATAGTTCTGACGTGCCACTTTAAACACCCGTAATTATTTTACAGTAAATTAGTTAAAGTTTGATTGTGTTGAACAATCCCTGTTCCAGGCGAACACTGGCCCTATCCCTGACCTCGATCTCCGTCACATTGACAAGTGCATCGGTACTACCTCCTGCACCCATCCAGAACTCATGGACTTCATTAACTTCACCACCAATTTCCATCCTGCACTCAAATTCACTTGGACCATCTTTGACACCACCCTCGCCTTTCTTGATCTCAGTCTCCATCACAGGCTGACATCTATTACAAACCCACTGACAGTCCACAACTACCTTGTCTACACTTCTTCCCACCCTGCTTCCTGCAAAGACTCCATCCCCTACTCCTAATTCCTCCGTCTACGACACATCAAGATGAGGGGTTCTCTACCAGGACATCTGACATGTCCTCATTATTTAGGGAATGGAGGTTCCCCTCTCCCATCATAGATGAGGACCTCGCTCGTGTTTCCTCGGTACCCCACAGCTCTGCCTTCCTCCCCTCTCCCTATTCGTAACAGAGACAGAGTCCCGCTAGTCCTTACCTTTTACCCCATCAGCCCTCGCATACAACACATAATCCTCCGACATTTTCGCCACCTCCAACGGTATCCCACCACTAGTCACGTCTTCCCATCTCCACCCCTTTCCGCCTTCCACAGAAACCGTTCCCTCCGCAACTCCCTGGTTAATTGGGCCCTTCCCACCCAAACCACCCCCTCCCCAGGTACCTTCCCCTGCAGGAGATGCAACATCTGCCCCAATACCTCCTCCTTCAAATCTGTCCAGGCACCCCAACAGTCCTTTCAGGTTGGGCAGAGGTTCACTTGCACCTCCTCCAACCTCATCTACTGTGTTCAAGATGTGGACTCTTATACATCGGCAAGACCAAACATCGTTTTGCTGAACACCTTCACGCAGTCCGCCTGAACCTACCTGATCTCCTGGTTGCTAAACACTTTAATTCTCCCACCCATTCCCACACTGACCTTTCTGTCCTAGGTCTCTGCCATTGTTAAACGCAAATTGGAGGAACTGCATCGCATATTTTGCTTGGGAAGCTTGCAGCCCAGTGGTATGAATATTGATTTCTCTAGCTTCAAGTAACCCCGGTATTCCCTTTCTCTCTAGCCGCTATTTAATTAAAAATGGCTGCCGTGTTGAACTGTATGAATATTTATAAACATCAAGAGAAAAATCATGACCATGGAATATAATTTTGCATTTAGTAATACCAAGCATGATGTAATGCAGAGTATGTTTAAAGGTAACGGTGCTGTTGTGCATGGAGTCAACTCCAAGAGAAGTGTTTTGAAGGATAAAAGTAACAGTCTATTATGTGAACTTATGAAGCATTTGTAACAAGGCAGATGAATTAAGACCATTGACATAGGTGCAGGAGTAAGCCATTCGGCCCTTCGAGCCAGCACCACCATTCAATGTGATCATGGCTAATCATCCACAATCAGTTCCCTGTTCCTGCCTTCTCCCCATAATCCTTCGATTCCGCTAGCCCCAAGAGCTCTATCTAACTCTCTTTTGAATGCAGCCAGTGAATTGGCCTCCACTGCCTTTTGAGGCAGTGAATTCCACAAATTCACAACTCTATGGGTGAAAATGTTTTTCCTCATCTCGGTTCTAAATGGTCTACCCCTTATTCTTAAACTGTGGTCCCTGGTTTTGGACTCCCCCAACATCATAGAAACATCTAAAATAGGTGGAGGCCATTTGGCCCTTCGAGCCATTTGGCCCTTCACAGTGCTCATGGCTGATCATCCACAATCATTAACCTGTACCTGCCTTCTCCCCATATTTCTGGATTCCACTAGCTACCGAACTCTTAAATTCATTCAGTGAATTGGCCTCCATTGCCTGCTGTGGCAGAGAATTCTACAAATTCACAACTCTCTGGGTGAAAAAGTTTCTTCTCACCTCAGTTTTAAATGGCCTCCCCTTTATTCTTAGAATGTGTCCCCTGGTTCTGGACTCCCCCAACATTGGGAACATTTTTCCTGCATCTGCCTTGTCCAGTCCCTTTATAATTTTATGTCTCTATAAGATCCCCTCTCATCATTCTAAACTCCAGTGAATATAACCATAGATTTTCCAATCTTTCCTCATATGACAGTCCCTCCATCCCAGGGATTAACCTCGTGAACCTACACTGCACTGCCTAAATAGCAAGGACGTCCTACCTCAAATTAGGAGACAAAAACGGCACACAATACTCCAAATGTGGTCTCACCAGGGCCCTATACAACTGCATAAAGACCTCTTTACTCTTATACTCAAATCCTGTTGTTATGAAGGCCAACATGCCATAAGCTTTCTTCACAGCCTGCTGTACCTGCACGCTTACTTTCAGTAACTGGTGTACAAGGATACCAAGGTCTCGTTGCAATTCCCCTTTACCTAATCTGACGCCATTGATATAATAATCTGCTTCCTTATTTTTGCCGCCAAAGTGGATAACCTCACAGTTATCTACATTATACTGCATCTGCCATGCATCTGCCCACTCACTCAACCTGTCCAATTCACCTAGCAACCTCCTAACATTATCTCACAGTTCCCACTGCCACCCAGCTTTGTGTCATCCGCAAACGTGCTAGTGTTACTTCTACTTCCATCATCCAAATCACTTATATTGTAAATAGTTGCGGCCCCAGCACTGAGCCTTGCGGCACTCCACTCTCCACTGCCTGCCATTCTGAAAAAGACCTGTTTATTCCTACTCTTTGCTTCCTGTCTGCCAACCAATTCTCTATCCATGTCCATACCTTACCCCCAATGCCATGTGATTTAATTTTGCTCACCAACCTCCCGTGTGGTACCTAATCAAACAACGGCTTTCTGAAAGTCTAGAAACACTACATCCACTTGCTCTCCTTCATCCATTTTACTTGTCACGTCCTCAAAAAATTCCAGATGATTAGTCAAGCAGGATTTCCCCTTCATAAATCCATGCTGACTTGGACCAATCCTTTTACCACTATCCAGATGTACCGTTATTACCTATTTAATAATTGACTCCAGCATCTTCCCCATCACCGATGCCAGGTTAACTGGTCTATAATTCCCCGTTTCCTCTCTCGCTCCTTTCTTGAAAAGTGGGATAACATTAGCTACCCTCCAATCCACAGGAACTGATCCTGAATATATTGAACATTGGAAATGAATCACTTATGCGTCCATGATTTCTAGAGCCACCTCCTTGAGTACCCTGGGATGCAGACCATCAGGCCCTGGGGATTTATCAGCCTTCAGTCCCATCAGTCTACCCAATCCTATTTCTCACCTAATGCAAATTTCTTTTAGTTCCTCTGACTCCCTTGATACTCTGTCCACTAGTGCATCTGGAAGATTGTTAGTGCATTCATTGGAGAAGACAGGTCCAAAGTACCTGTTCAAATCTTCCGCCATTTCCTTGTTACCCATAATCATTTCACCCGTTTCTGCCTTCAAGGGACCCACATTTGCCTTTACTAATATTTTTCTCTTAACATACCTAAAGAAGCTTTTACTATCCTTCTTTATATTCTTGTCCAGCTTCGCTTCCTACCTCATCTTTTCAGCCCGTATTGCCCTTTTTGCCGTCTTCTGTTGTCCTTTGAAAGTTGCCCACTCCTCTGGCTTCCCGCTGCTCTTTGCTATCTTATACATCTTTTCTTTTAGTTTTATTCCATCTCTAACTTCCCTTGCCAGCTACGGTTGCCTCCTACTCCCGTTAGAATCTATCTTCGCCTTTGGAATGAAATGATCCTGCATCTTCTGGATTATGCCCAGAAATTCCTGCCATTGCTGTTCCACCGTCATTCCTGCTAGGATCCCTTTCTATTTCACCTTGGCCAGCTCTTCTCTCATGCCTTCATAGTCCCCTTTGTTCAACGGCAACACCGACACTTCTGATTTAACCTTCTCCCGCTCAAATTGCATATTAAAACTAATTATATTACAGTCACTACCTCCAAGCGGTTCCTTTACCTTGAGTTCCCTTATTAAATCTGGTTCAATGGACAACACAAAATCCAGAATTGCCTTCTCCCTGGTAGGCTCCAATACAAGCTGTTCAAAGAATCCATCTTGGAGGCAATCTACAAACTCCCTTTCTTAGGGTCCTGTATCATACTGATTTTCCCAGTCTGCCTGCATATTGAAATCTCTTTAACCACCCTAGCATTACCTTTGTTACATGCCAATATTAACTCCTGATGCAACTTGCACCCTATATGCAGGCTACTGTACCTTTATTACTTGCCAATTTTAACTCCTGATGCAACTTGCACCCTATAACTATGCAAAAAGAAAAGAGATTTAATAAAGTATACAATGTAGAAAAGTAAATGCATGGTTTGTATCTAAACTGCACTTTACCAAATGCAAGACAAGGTTGAGTTGGCCGGACTAATATAATTTTACATGAGTGCAACTGTGATGAACAGATTTGGCTCAGGGAATCATGTGGTGGAATAAGAGAGAAGGTTAATCAAAAATGTCAAAGAAAGAGAGCATTTCACAAAAGGGAAATCAAATATTTGTGATGTCAAATTCAATCTTCATATAGAAAGGAAAAAATGCTGAATTCGTGGGAAAATGAATTTGAAACTGAAATGACTCTGGAAACGTTCAATCTAAGATGAATGCTGGTAATCCCAGCAAGTCAGAGAAGAATTATGGAAATAAAAACAGTGTTAGCATCTCACATTGAAATTCCAACAAAGGGTCTTCCTCCTCAAACATTATTTGTGTTTCTCTTTCCACAGATGATGCTGGATATCTTGTGCAACATGACAGAATTAACTGGTAGTTTTGCAATAAAGAATCCTTTGGGACTCCTTGTTTAAATGACAGGAACGTACATTGATCTTATGAGTGATGAAGTGAAAACAGAACATAGAGAATTATATTAAGCCATTTACTGATATATTAAGGTCAGATTGCTTAGATTAGGAGATTAGATGGAAAGTTATGACAGTTGGCAAATAGACATCTTCAAAGACATCTTAGAGCAAGGCACCTGCAATGTTTCCAAGATTATTGCTGACAAGAAGGTAGATGGCAAAATAACTCACAAAATGACATAGATACCCACAAAATGACATAGCAGGAAAAGTTAAAAGACAAGAAGATAAAGAAAGATTAACAATTCATTGTTCTTCCCACATTGTATCACAACAGTCTGATTAATATTTTTGGTAACGTTAGTTGGTCATACTGCACATAGCCCTACATTAATAATACACAAAGCAATACTCTTACATTCACATCCTTTATGATGCCCCCAGTTACCAGGAAAGTGCCTACATAAATTGGACATGAACCACACTTTCTTTAAACAGTCACTGTCAGTTTACCGGGGAATCAATGTCAGATTCCAATGTCTGACAAAATTCCAGAAGTTAACATCAAATGTTACGGAAAGTACCAGTGATTAATGTTAAAAGAAAAAAATTCTTCATGAGTGAACACAATTTTGTGCTCTTGAACCAAAGCCCGCATTGTTCCACCATTGCACTGGCTACCAATGCACCATGCCATCACTTCAATGCTCCTAATGAAATATGGTTGCTTTGAAGAAATAAATTGGTTCCTTTGGACATACACAGGTAATCGTCATTACGGAGCTCCTGTTCTTTTGTATAGATGATCCTCTCTTTATTTCGTAAATTATAAATTATTTTGTCTCTCTGTTTGGTCGTTTCCTCGCTTGTAGATCCCAAAACTGAAAAAAGAAAGCCAAAAATAACCTAATTACATTGTTTCAAGTCAGGTAAGTGGTTGAACTGTAAAATATGGAAGTTAGTTACATAATATGCAACATGTTCTATGAATTGAATTGAAATGACATAGTGGTAGTCAGATGGTCATTATATCATCTCCATCATTTACTGGAATGCACAGGAGTTACTCATTTTGAGTTTTACTTTTACAAACAGAATTACCTGTTGCTCTTTTGATTCTTTTCACCAACACTGTGCCTTCCTTCGTTTCCTCAGCGGCTCCTCCCAAATCTCTTTTGCCCTCCCCTGTAATGACCTGTAAAGAGACATTTTGGTGCAACCTGTGATTCATAAGGACACAAATAGATTGGCTCTACTTCTTCTCGATTATTTCTTCCATCGCATTATTAACTTGGAAACTCAAATAAGCTACTAATAAAAGCAGTAACTGCCTTGTGTGCAATATTTCAGTGAACTCTCGTCTTTCATACTCTACTCTAAAAGGAAGTTTGATATTGTCAGCAAATATGGGAAAATGTGGGAACAATTGTTCCTCTTTCAACAATAAAAACTTATTTGCGAATGTTAGCACCTGACTCCAACAGCAGTGACGAAGATTTGTATAAAAAGCAGTCATTTCTATCTTGTAGAAAATAAAATGCCAATGTAGAGCCACTCTGTTAATTCTCACATGTCTTTTATCCTGGGAATAATTTCTGTTCTTACCTTTACGACGGGCTTTCTTTTCGTATTCTTGCCTTTTGCATTCTTAAAAGGATGCCTAAAGATTCTGACTCCTTAGGAAAAAAAGTGCCACATCAGTGCTGCTTTGGAAAAGCACAGATTGTATCTCAATAATTTGGCAATTCTGGATATATCTAATGTTTTAGAGTTAAAAATGGAAGCAACATATCACAAAATTAAAAATTAGGAAAAGTAAATTTACATTTCATAAATAACACATTGGGAAAAACATTTCCAATTTAACAAGTATCCTACCACTCCAAAGATAAGAATAAAATCACCCTTGCACCAGATTCCATAGGCTAATGGCCAAATTGATTAGAATCAATTATAGTTGAAAAACTGCATTTAATGTGCAGTTTTGGTCTCCTAACCTGAGGAAATACGTTCTTGCCTTAGAGGGAGTACAGAGAAGGTTCACCAGATTGATCCCTGGGATGGCGGGACTTACATATGAGGAACGACTAGATAGACTGGGCTTGTACTCGCTGGAATTTAGAAGACTGAGGGGGGATCTTATAGAAACATATAAAATTCTTAAGGGGTTGGAGAGGCTAGATGCGGGAAGATTGTTCCCGATGTTGGGGGAGTCCACAACCAGGGGTCACAGCTTAAGGATAAGGGGGAAGTCTTTTAGGACCTAGATGAGAAAACATTTCTTCACACAGAGAGTGGTGAGTCTGTGGAATTCTCTGCCACAGAAGGTAGTTGAGGCCAGTTCATTGGCTATATTTAAGAGGGGGTTAGATGTGGCCCTTTTTGCTAAAGGGATCAGGGGGTATGGAGAGAAGGCAGGTACAGGCGACTGAGCTGAATGATCAGCCATGATCATATTGAATGGCGGTGCAGGCTCGAAGGGCCGAATGGCCTACTCCTGCACCTATTTTCTATGTTTCTATGTTTCTAATATTTCAAACAGATTTAAATTACGTTTTGCATTTTTTGTCAGAAGTTTAGGTGTCGAATCATCTGATTCGCTAGATTCGTAGACTTGGGTTTGACGCCTTCTCCTCCGATTAGTCATGAATTCTGGCTTTGGTACATCCAATCCTGTGAAAAATAAAAATGCTCATCATCTGTTATGGCCAACTTCAAGTATTTATCTTCACTGAACTTAACAGTGCAAATATCTGTGGAAATATCACTTTGCAATGTTATCATTATTTCCTCCAGAGTATTCATGCTATTATTCAATTGTCACGTCTATTTGACAAAGACAGCAAACAACCTTACAATTATTTTTCAGAGTTAAAGAAAAATCAACCAGCATGAAGAGTATGACGGATGAGAATGTGTATATTTCCAGGTCAGAAATCGCAATGACCACTCATCCCTGTAGTAAGTGAAATCAATCAGAATTCTTCTTTCCATTCCTCCAGGTTTAAAGTAATGGCTTATTCTAGCTGCCTGTACTCACAGTGACACTTTGTGCCATGGTTGAGTAAATGGATTGAATAATGAACAACTAGGGCAACCCACCTCTTCATTAATGGGAACATTGACCTTTGTCCAATTTCTGATTTCAGGACTGTGACAAGTTGCAACATCAAAAAGCATAACTGTGCCCCAATGTCTATGGGTTTGTGCTATCCATGGTCACCATCTTCTGAATTACATAAAGCTTTGGTATTGATTGTAAAGTTAGTTCAATTTGAAATCAATGATGGAATTTTTGAATGTTGGTAAGGAACCTCTCCTGGAGGAAATAGTCATTAAAAGCAAAACTGTACATATCCTGCTGCCAATAATCTGGGACTAATCACAAGTCTGCTGGGTGTACTCATTTCATCAAAAGTTATAAGACAAATCTTACGGTTTGACACACGTAACCTGCCTGATATATTATTATTAACTCCTGCCTGATATATCAATGCCTTGCAAAATCAATAAATTTGCAAGGCATTAATATATCAGGCAGGAGTTTCTCCCTTGGGACCTTTCAAATTTTCCAATGACCAGTGGGCACAGCGGTTAAGTTGCTGCCTTACAGCGAATGCAGCGCCGGAGACTCGGGTTCGATCCCGACTACAGGTGGTGTCTGTACGGAATTTGTACGTTCTCCCCGTGGGTTTTCCCCAAGATCTTCAGTTTCCTCCCACACTCCAAAGATGTACAGGTATGTAGGTTAACTGGCTTGGTAAATGTAAAAAGAAATTGTTCCTAGAAGTGTATAGGAAAGTGTTAATGCGAGGATCGCTTGTCGGCGCAGACCCAGTGGGCCGAAAGGGCCTGTTTCCGCACTGTATCTCAAAAACTCAAAAAAGTGTGTGTGCACATAAAAATGAGGGCAGGAACAGATACCGCAACATTTACTCTCAACATTATCTTTCAGACATTTGTTTATTAATTGAAAGAATGAGGGCATCACAGGCAGAGCTGGTATTTCTTGTTCTTTCTAAAGTGCCCCTTGTGTGACATGGTGCAGAATGTGGAGGTTGTGGTGCTCCCAAGCACCCATTGCCCTCAACCTTTATGATGTAGAGGCTGCAGGTTTGGGACATGTTGTTATAGAAGTCTTACCACAAAGACTCCAGTGCATTATGGAGATAGTAAACAGTGCATTTCAGGTTGGAGAAACCAGTGTACTTTGGAATGAAGAGTGCCAGGCTTCTTGAGTGTTGTGGATGATCTCTTCCAGGGATGTTGAGATATATTTCAATGTCCACATTGATATCCCTTGTTTATTGGCAATCCCTTGTTGTAGAGGATCACTACTCCCATTCCAGCTTTGTCAGTTTTGAGAGAACTGATTCTGTCGGTCTTTGAGTAAGCTAAAGATTCTGCTGCTGATGTCTATATGAGTGAATGGCTTATGAGGTTGGGATCATGATATTTTTGAGACTCTTTGATTTCCTGAAGAGGTCAAAAGGCCTTCCAGGTCGTCCTCCTCCATCTTGAACAGCCACATATCAAGGATTCCCACAAATTAATTATGCTGTTACATTTTCACAAAGGGCAGCCATAAAGCATTTTCTGCATTCTGCAAGATCTGGAGCCTTGATGCCACTTTGTTCATCTGGGAGAAATCAATGCCTATGGTTTACGTAATCCTGTCAATTAATTTGCAGAATTTTACAAAGAGAGCAGTTGGTTTATGTTTATTGTTGTCACGTGTTTGCAATACTGGGAAAAGCTTTAACCTGCATGCTATCCAATCAAATCACATAATACATCACAAGTAGAAAAGGTAGAGTGAAGGAAAAGATGGCAGACTGCAAAATATATTTCTCAGTATTGTCATGTAACAGTTCCAGAGAAAATGAACTAGGTTGGAGAATCGGGACTGTATCTAGCTTATCGAAGGACCATTCAGCAGTCTTAACTGTGGGGAACAGTGGCTGTTGTTTCAATGAGATTGGTCCACAAAGAATTGTCGGTAATCTTACGCCCAAGAATCATTTGAACTTTGGCACTATTGATGATGATTGGGGCATGTATTCTATCCTGAAGTCGAGAACTAGCTTTTCATCTTGTGACATTGAAGGGGATGTTGTTAATTTGACACTAAGTTACAAGGTACTCTTTCTCCTTCCTGTACTCTGTCTCCTCATTGTTCATGACCAGACAGCGGTGTCATCTGCAAACTTATAGATGCGTCATTAATGACACATTTGATTAAGCATCTACAAACTTGTGGAGCCTGTTGCAAGTAGTACCTGTCTCTGAGACATTAAGGAGAGCAGGAATTACTGTTGCACAGTGGACCAAACAGTTAGTTTCAGATTGGAGTCTGTATCTTCAATTACTCATTCCTTCACACAACAGAAATCACTGCCTGTGTTTTCCTCCAATGGGGTTTTCCAGACATATGGAAATATATTCCCATTTTCCAAGGCTCATTATGGAAATGTTTTGCAGGGGTGTGCTGTACTTGAGGGAGCAGTGACATGTTAAGAGAGGAACTTCAAGGATAAAACACAAAGTGTTGGAATAACTCAGTCTCTGGCATGCACAAGTGATGACACAGGTTTGTTTGATCCCGATCCCGTTCCCGATCCCCGATCCCAAGTAGCAGATCCTGATCCTGGTGGTGAGACTTCAGGCTTCAGTATCTCCTCCCTGATTGTAGCAGCAAGATGAGAGAACAGCCCGGATGAATGGGAACCTTGATGACTGATGCCGCCTTCTTGAGGTGGGTTCTCATGGTGGGGAGGTGTGTGCCTGTGATGGACTGGGTAGAGTCCACCACACCATGCAGCCTCTTGCATTCCTCTGCACTGGATTGCCTTAGCAGGCCATGATACAACCAGTCAGGATACTTTCTACAGTACATCTGCACAAGTTTGTTAAGAGTTCAGCTAGAGGTTATTGTTGCAGCACCACTCAACCAATTTCCCTCTCTCTCACATCCAGTTGCAAAGGAAGGCACAGAGAACCAGGTACTGGGCTGTACTGGTAATTTGGAGGGGATGATAGTGTTGAATGCCAAGCTGTAGTTGATGAATAGCTGCCTGACATGTATTCTCGGTGGTCTACAGCAGAGTGCAGAGCTAGTGAGATGGCATCTACTTTTGACCAGCTTTGACAGTTCACAAACTGAAGTGGATCCAAGTCATAGAACATAGAAAATAGATGCATGAGGAGGCCATTTGGCCCTTCGAGCCAGCACCGCCATTCATTGTGATCATGGCTGATCATCTACAATCAGTAACCTGTGCCTGCCTTCTCCCCATATCCCTTGATTCCACTATCCCCTAGAGCTCTGTCTAACATTTGTGAGGCAAGAGTGGATTTGCACCCTAGCCAACCTCTGTAGGCACTTTATTACCGTGAATCTGAGTGCTACCAGATGGAAGTCAGTGAGGTAGATCACAGTGGCCTTCTTAAACATGGGAACGATAGATCCAATGTTGGATCAGGTGGGAACCTTGAGCACAGATGCAAGAGGTTGAGGATATTCCTGAATTCTCAAAGTAGTTACTCGACACAGGTTTTTCGTACTCAGCCATGAACACTGTCTGGACTGGATGCTTGAAGTGAACTCACTTTCTTGAAGGAAAATCTGCCAATGACTTCAGAGACCGAGATCACAAGGAAGAGCCAACAGCAATTATGTTATCAAAGAACAGGAATGTTCAATATCCTCAGACATATTGTCAAAGTATACCTGTGGAGTGAAATGGTGAAAAGGAAGGATCTCACCAAGGACCTGGTCTCAGAAACCACAGATCTATTTAGTTTTCATGTGGGAAAAAACATTTCATGTCAGCATGCATCATTAGAAAAGGGCAAAAAGGGAAAAAAAAGTGGACAAAATTTTGTACAAACCAACAGCAAGCATGGCTTCATAATTCCGCTTCAAATTCTTATAACGGAGCTTCTCCCAGTCACTTATTTCTTCAAACTCTTCCTTGGAAAAATAGCCAGCAATGTCTTTGAACTTGTCAGCATCCTGGAAAAACAAACATTGTATCTGATTCACTTTGGTGCATAATCTGTAATCATCAGATATTAATTCCAAAACAGATTTGAAAATATCATTTAAAAAATTTAATACAGGACAATTCCAGGATAAAGAATCACAACTTAAAATTAAAGGGTAACTTCTTCAGGACAGAAATTAGATATTTCTTCACTCAGAATATAGTGAGTTTTTTTCTACGGTTGAAAGAAATCAGCTGTTAATTACATTCCAGCAAGATCAACACATTATTGATTCCAAGAAGTAATAAACCATATCACAGTAAGAGAGGAAACTGCATTTAGAGTGCAGGTCTGGCGTGATCTGCCTGAAAGGTCCAGACCCAAAATGTTGCCTGTCAAGATTCAAGATCGCAACTTCCAGCCAACAGACATCAGTGTCTACATTTCTGGCAATGAAGACAGTGACAATCATGGACTTCCCCCACACTGAAGTCAGGAGCAGCACACAGTGGCTCCTGCAAAAACACTATTGTAAAAAAAAAAAAATTGCCCGAGATAATAATCAGCAAGCCAGGCAGCATCTGTGGAGGTAGAAACGGAGTGAATATTTCAGGTTAATATTCTTTCCTCCCAGCTGGGGAAAGTTGCCAGATGGAGACAGACAACTAGAAGGATGAGGGAGATGGTCTGAATGGCCTCCCAGATCAATATTAATGTCAGTGATCCACTTCACAGCCCAGGGAGCTCATCCACTCCTCATTGACACCAATTCCTGGGGTAGTGATGATCTGAGGAGCAGCAGCATTTTCCCCGTTCCCAGGCTCCCGAGGGGACATTTATCCGGCATCTTCTGCTCACTCTCCATGTCAAAGCTCCCTGGAGTCTCACCTCTGAGCCCTGCATCCCAGACATGGTCTCGTCTCCTTCAGCAGCACCTCGGTCTCCCTTCCTGAGCTCAGCCACTCACTTCACACCTCACCTCGACTAAATCTCACCTCGGCAACACCCCACCTCGACGAAACCCCACCTCGACGAAACCCCACCTCGACTAAACCCACCTTCACTAAACCCCACCTCGGCTAAACCTGACACCTCGACTAAATCCTCGCCTTGACTAAACTTTACCTCACTAAACGTCGCCCCTCAACTAAACACACCTCACTACTATATTTCACCTCACACCTAAACCCCTCACCTCCACTAAACCTCACACCTCACGACTAATCTTCTTCTCACTCTTAAACCTCGCCTCGACTAAACCTCACCTCGACTAAACTTTTGCCTCGACTAAACTTTAACTCAAACCTCACTAAACCCTACCTCACTAAACCGCCTTGGCTAAACCCCACCTCACTTCAACTAAACCTCACCTTGTCTAAACCTCGCCTCAACTAAATCTCAATTAACTAAATTTCACTAAACCTCAAAACTCACTGAATCTCACCTCACTAAACTGCACAAGACTAAACTTTACCTCAACTAAACCTCCCGCCTCACGACTAAACTTCACCTCAACTAAACCTCACCTCAACCCAAACCTCACCTTGACTCAACCCCACACCTTAACAAAACCCTCACCTCCACTAAACTTTACCTCACTAAACCTCACCTCACTAAACCGCCTTGGCTAAACCCCACCTCACCTCAACTAAACCTCCCACCTCACGACTAAAATTTACCTCAACTAAACCTCACCTCGTCTAAACCTTACCTCAACTAAATCTCAATTAACTAAATTTCATTAATGTGCAAAACTCACTGAATGTCACCTCACTAAACTGAGCAAAAATAAACTTTACCTCAACTAAACCTCCCACCTCACCACTAAACTCCACCTCACCACTAAACACCACTAAACTCCACCTCACACCTAATCCCCGCCTCGACTAATCGCCGCCTCTCTCCCGCTATTTATCCCAGGGAGCTTTGACATGGAGAGCCCCCCGTCCCCCCGCTCGCTCTGCCTCTCGCAGTGTAATCAGTGTTGTGGGGGAACAGTGTGTGTGATGATACCATTAAAATGCAGAATATGTCTCATCTATCAATTCACAGATTTTTGTTATTTTTCTTTTTAAATGATTTCTGCAAGTTTCTGCCCACTAAAATGGCGTCATGACGTACTACGGTTTTTATGGTCGATTGGTCAACCTTGTTCCTCTAGTATCTTTGGTTGAGGTAAAGTTCAGTGGCGGCTAGGATTGGGTGTGAGGTGACGTTTAGTTGAGGCTGGGGTTAGTCAAGGAGTGGGGTTTGGTCGAGGCGAGGGGTTTGGTCGAGGCGAGGGGTTTGGTCGAGGCGAGGGGTTTGGTCGAGGCGAGGGGCTTGGTCGAGGCGAGGGGCTTGGTCGAGGCGAGGGGCTTGGTCGAGGCGAGGGGCTTGGTCGAGGCGAGGGGCTTGGTTGATGCGAGAAACAGGATGATTAAACCACCAGGGACAGGACGATTGAACTACCACTCAACCAGGGACAGGGCTATTAAACCGCCAGGGACAGGATGATTGAACTACCACTCAACCAAGGACAGGGCTATTAAACCGTCAGGGACAGGATGGTTGAACTACCACTCAACCAGGGACAGGGCTATTAAACCGTCAGGGACAGGATGATTGAACTACCACCGAGTTCGTTGGGGCACTGATAATGTGGTACAGGGATAGAGGCAGGCTGGACAAAGGGCCGTAAATTTAGGAGAGTGTCTAAGCAGCAGGGATGGGTTGAAATGGGTCATGAAGGTAACTAAGGGTCAAGTGGATAACTACTGCGCTTGCTCAATGAGGTAAATGAATATTGCAAATCGCCCCTGATCGGGGAACTGCCAATTGTCATGCACATACAATGTATGATCTGGGGGGGGTACCCAGCAGTACAGAAGATTGTGCACCTCAGCGCTCTGATTGGAAGGAGCCCGAAGCGGAGGGGGATTCAGCAAAAGGGAGGGAGATTCAACGAAGTTGTACTGTATAAAGAGAAGGCACTGTCTTTGTCTCGGTGTGTCTCGGTTTGGAGAGGCACCCGGCTCTGCAGACTCGTGAATAAACTTGTCTTGTTTCCACGACTTTGTCTCTGGCATCGTGATTGTGAGCACTCACATTTACATCTCACAAGCTTGGGGGCTCGTCCGGGATCGCCACTTCGGCCGCTTGGCGGAGGCGCGGAAGGAAGGGAAGGTGCACCCTGCTGATTTCAGCAGTCCCTGATCTCCTTGCTTGCCATCAGCGGTTTGAGCGAGTGATATCCAGACAAGAGACTCGTGGAAACAAGAGGGAATCCGGAGAAAGGAAGGGATCAATCGAGCAATTTCTGTGCACAGGACCCGGGTAAGAAAATTGACTATTAAATATTACTCGGGCGATTGGGTTCTGTCGGACGGGAGAGGTCGGACAGGGAGGATGGGTAATTCTTGTGTTAAGAATAATGACCCAGGGGATAAAAAATGTGCCAAGGAAAAGGGACCAAGGGAAGAGGGTCCCCACATTCCGCCCGATAGTCCGTTGGGGCGAATGTTACAACTCTGGGGAGAAGGAGGCACAGGGGGTAAAAATAAGGAGACTATGATTAAATTCTGTTATTTTGATTGGCCAAAGGAACCAATAAAAGGGAGTTCAGTCTGGTGGCCACGACTGGGCTCCGATGAGGATTGGGTACGGCAGGCATTAAACGTGTTTGTCAATTCAAAAGCTTTACCCAATCTGGAGGAAAGTTGTTATGTAGGCTGTTGGGTTCCTCAGGTACGTTTACTAGAATTGGCAGGTAAACAAGAACCAAATGTTCCCAAATGGGATCCCTTGGAACATTTGCCACCACCATACGTGGTCCCACCGCCTCCCCTTTCCGGGTCTATACCCGAACAACCAAGGGAAGACGGAGGGGAGACGTCAGGTGGAGGAGGACAGGGAGCGGCAGAGAATCTGCCTTCCCTAGAACTCCGTAGATCCCGTCGAATAGAGGAAAGGAAGGGTGAAACTTCAACTGCATATCCCTTGAGGGAGGTCCCCATGGGCGGACAAGGAGGGGGATTCGGATTTGTAAACGTTCCCCTGACCAGTACGGAGGTTAGGAATTTAAAAATGGATATGAAGGGTTTGCTGGAAGATCCCTTGGAGTTAGCAGAGCAACTCGACCAGTTTTTGGGCCCAAATATATATACCTGGGACGAACTGATGTCCATTATGGGAAATCTGTTCGACTCTGCAGAAAGACAAATGATTAGACAGGCCGGAATTAAAATTTGGGAGCGATCTGGGCATCATCCAGCTGTAGCGGGGAACGTGAAGTACCCGATTGCCTCGCCCAATTGGGACAAGCAGTCCGAAGAGGGTCGGAAAAGCATGAGAGAACTCCGGGAAATAATAATAAAAGGAATAAGGGAGGCCGTGCATAAGGGACAAAATTTTGAGTGAACATTTGAGAACCAGCAGGCAAAGGACGAGGCCCCCACTACCTTCCTACGAAGGTTAAGAAAGAACATGCAGCAATATTCAGGGGTCGACCCGGAGTCAGACGCCGGGCAACAACTCTTGAGGGCGAATTTTGTAACCAAATCCTGGCCCGATGTCCGGAAGAAATTAGAAAAAATAGAGGATTGGAATGAGAAACCATTAAGTATATGTGCGGCGGGATGAGGAAAGGCAGAAGGGGAAAGCCAAAATGATGATGCAGGCGGTAAAGCAAGTGGTTGAGCAGGACCGAGAAGGGGATAGACGGAAAGAGACCTATAGGGGAAGAGGAAGAGGAATAAGGGGAAGAATGGGAAGCGAGAGAAGAGATATAGGACGCGATGGGGCATGGAGAACAGGACCTTCTAGGTATTATCACTGCAATGGGGAAGGACATTTCAAAAGAGAGTGCCCTAAACTAAGGAGAGAGGTTCAGTCGTATGCCCTGATGGAAGAGGAATAGGGGGGTCAGGGGTTCCCCTCCTTGGGGTTAACAGGACATAAACGGGAACCCCTAGTAAATTTAAAACTCGGACCCCAAGGAGAAGACACAGTGTTTATGGTAGATTCCGGGGCTGAAAGATCAAGTGTGACCAGAATACCTGAAGGGATGGCGACTGGGAAAGGGCATGTACAGATTTCTGGAGTAGGAGGGAAAGTGATGGCGGCCCCGGAGATAGAAGGAGTAAAAGTCAAATACGAAAATAGGGAGGCGGTGGAAGATTTGATTCTAGTTCCACAGGCTGGAGTAAACTTAATGGGACGGGATCTGCAGATCCAGTTGGGAATAGGAACGGCACCTGTGGAAGGGCGGATAGTGGTCCAATTATATAAACTAAAAGAAGAAGATGAACAGAGGATCAATGATCAGGTCTGGGCTAGGGAAGGAAATAGAGGGGGGCTGAGGATACCACCCCTCCGGATATCCCTCCGGGAAGGGTATGACGTGGTGCGAGTCAGGCAATACCCTATCTCCATCGAGGGCCGAAAGGGACTCCAGCCAATCATTGAAAATCTATTGAAGGAGGGAGTATTGGAAAGTTGCATGTCCCCTTATAATACCCCTATCTTACCCGTACGAAAGACAGACGGAACATTCCGGCTGGTACAGGACCTCCGAGAACTAAATAAAGTGGTCCGGACTAGGTATCCGGTGGTCCCTAACCCAAACACGATTATGGGACGGATACCCCCCAGTCACAATTGGTTCAGTGTAGTGGATCTAAAAGATGCATTCTGGAGTTGTCCCTTGGATGAGGGGAGCCGAGACTTGTTCGCTTTTGAATGGGAAAACCCAGGAACGGGTAGAAAGCAACAGTATCGCTGGAAAGTACTTCCTCAGGGATTTACTGAATCTCCAAACCTGTTCGGTCAAATCTTGGAACAGGTGTTAGAGGAATACCCGTGTGTCCCCCGGATCCAGCTCCTGCAGTATGTGGATGACCTCCTGATCTCTGGAGAGGGAGAAGTGGAGGTGCGGGATGCCACTATAATATTACTAAATTTCCTGGGAGAGAAGGGACTATGGGTATCGAGGAATAAACTGCAGTTTGTGGAACAAGAGGTGAAGTACCTGGGCCACCTAATAAGTGGGGGAAAGCGAAGAATAAATTCTGAAAGAATCGCAGGAATCACAGGCTTGCCAATGCCTCGGAATAAAAAGGAAATCAGAAAATTTCTGGGGCTAATTGGGTACTGTAGACTCTGGATCGATGACTATGCCAGACAAGTCCGGTTCTTGTACAACAGGCTAGGAGATGAGAAAGATAAGGTGGAATGGGACCCGAAAGAACAACAGGATTTCCATCAGCTAAAGAATAGCTTGATAACCGCTCCAGTTTTAGCCCTGCCATCAATAGGCCAGCCCTACCATCTGTTTGTAAATGTGGAGGATGGGATAGCCCTCGGGGTATTGACTCAGAGGAGGGTGGGAAGCCGGCAGTCTGTGGCATTCTTATCAAAAATATTGGACCCAGTGTCACGAGGATGGCCTGTCTGTATACAGGCAGTGGCAGCCAGAGCGGTCCTAGTAGAGGAGAGCAGGAAATTGACCTTTGGGGGGGTTTTGGTGGTCTCCACCCCACATACGGTGAGAACAATATTGGCACAGAAGTCTCAGACTCAAGGATATTAAAGTATGAAGCTATCCTGATGGAAAAGGATGATTTGACCCTAATTACGGACAAAAACTTCAACCCATCTCAGTTTTTGTACCCGCCCGAAGAAAAAGAGACAGAGAAGCCAGAACATGATTGTAGCGAAATAATAGAATTAGAGACCAAGAGTAGGGAGGACCTGGGGGAACAGCCTCTGGCTGAGGGAGGTCGATGTTTTATAGATGGGTCATCTCGGTGCATAGATGGGAAAAGACACAGTGGATACGCCATAATTGACGGGAATACATTAAGTGAAATAGAGGCTGGACGATTACCTGGGAGCTGGTCAGCCCAGTCCTGTGAGCTCTATGCCCTGATGCGGGCATTGGAGTTACTCGAAGGCCAAGAAGGCAACATATATACTGATTCGAAATATGCTTTTGGGGTGGTGCATACCTTTGGAAAGATTTGGAAGGAAAGGGTAATGATAACAGCGAGAGGAAAGGAGTTAGCACATGAACAGTTGATTGAAAAAACCTTGGAATCATTAGCAAAGCCAGAGCAAATAGCAGTAGTACATGTGGCGGGACACCAGAAGGGAAATTCTCTAGAGGCCCGGGGAAACAGAGCCGCGGACGAAATGGCAAAATGGGCGGCTTTACAGGTGACAGTAAAGATGATGTCTCTGATACCTCTCAGGGAAGGGATGGAGAAGATACCCGTGTTTTCCGAATTCGAGATAGGTAGGATGAATGAGTTGGGAGCAAAAATAGCAAAAGATGGACGGTGGTGAACGCCGGATGGGAAGCAACTGCTAAATAAGGAGGTTATCAGAGAATTATTGGGGAGATTACATTCCCAGTCACACTGGGGGGCTCAGGCATTATGTGATACCCTTTTACGTACGTATGCTTGTAGGGGAATATATACTCTGGCTAAACAAGCAGTCTCAAGCTGTGTCATCTGTCAGAAGATTATTAAGAAAGTGATGAGGGCAAAACAGTTAGCCATCAGACCATTCCAGAGACTACAGGTAGATTTTACTGAACTCCCTAGGGTACAGAAATGGAAATACCTCCTAGTGGTAGTGGATCACTTTACTCGTTGGGTGGAAGCATTTCCCACAGTAAATGCCACTTCACAGGTGGTAGCCAAAATTCTATTGGAACAAATAATCTCTCGAATCAGATCGAGGAACCCATTTCGCATCAAAAGCCCATTTGCTCATTTGTGATGCCCTGGGGATAAAATGGAAGTTACATACTCCCTGGCACCCGCAGAGTTCTAGAATGGTGGAGAGGATGAATGGCACCCTAAAGACACAAATTACCAAACTAATGGAGGAGACTAGACTACCTTGGACTATGTGCTTGCCGATAGCCTTGCTTAGAATTCGAACCGCCCCACGAAAGGATATAGCAGTATCCCCCTACGAAATGTTGTTTGGGTTACCTTATTTGGGAAAGATAGAAGGAATACCCATCTTAGAGGGAAGTGATGTTTTCTTAAGGAACTATCTATTGGCAGTATCTCGTTCTATTACAGAATTAAAAACCAAGGGGCTGCTGGCACAGAGTCCCCCTCTCGACTTTCCAATCCATTCTGTGAAGGCGGGAGACTGGGTTCTTGTGAAATCGTGGAAGGAGGAGAAGTTGCAACCCCGTTGGACTGGTCCGTATTTGGTATTGTTGACCACGGAGACGGCAGTGCGGACGAAAGAGAAAGGGTGGACACACGCAGCGCGAATAAAGGGACCAGTGGAACCTCCGGCTGAGGAGGACTGGACAGTAAGGCAAGGGAGGAAACCACTGACTCTGATCTTTGAGAAAGAACGATTGAACTAGAAGATTACAATGCAGTGCGTGGCACTGGTGCTCATGATGGTTGCCACTGTAAGTAAATGCATGGACAGCTGTGATAAATGTTACCGCCCCATCAGGTATGGCGGACAAATCATAAGGTATTTTACCTATTATTCCGATGCGCCTGACGCATGTTATACCTTTAGGGCCAAGACCAGCTGTAAGGAGGGGGGGTAGAATACTACCTAGTGCAGAATTTGGGATACTCAGGGGCAAGGATAGGTAGCATCTGCCCCAAAGGAGATGGTTTTGCTTATGGAAAGCCGGACAATGGGGGATGGGGTCCCGGTTGGGGAAGGAACATCTAGACAGGCAAAAGGAAATCCTAATAAACTGGCTACGAGCAAAAGGGACAACCCGACCAGCCCCACCAGCCCCAACTAAGGGACCTCAAGTACATGTATCCTTGTATGAAGAGATACAGAAGCAGATAGAAATTCCTGAATTGGGAGGGAATCTCTTTGTGGACCTGGCTACCAGGATTGCTCAGACGCTAAATGTCAAGGACTGCTGGGTTTGTGGAGGACCTCTTATGAGTTCTCAATGGCCTTGGAGGGGATCAACTGTCGAAGTGGGGGACCTATTTGGGTGGAACATCACGAAAGGGAGAGATCGGGGGCCCCAGGAATGGCTATTGACTGACGCTCCAATAGGGACGGAATGTATAGCTCGACCAAAGACTCAGGGGAGAGAAGAAGTAGGCATTAGTCCTTGTCAACGCATCTTAACCTTGTGGGTGAACCAGACACGGACCTGGTGGCCTGAGGAACCTAAATGGTATCTGGCCAAAGAAGACTGGGGAAATTGTACAAACATTACCCCAGTCCGAGATAAAACAGGCAACGAAAGCCGAGTCTGGAACTGCACAGGGAACAACCCATATCAGGGGTTACCAGTTTTACGGGACCTCTGGGAGAGGGACACAGTCAGTGGACCTGCTCCAGAGGGATTACTCTGGATCTGTGGACATAAGGCCTACTCAATACTTCCGGGAAAATGGAGTGGAGCGTGTTTCATTGGGTTAGTGCTGCCGGGATTCTTTTTATTGCCAGCCGGGGGAGGACGAATGCTGGGCACTCCAGTGTTTGATGACCTACAAAGGGAAAAAAGAGAGTTGGAGATAGGAACCTGGGAGGATGATGAGTGGCCTCCGGCCTGAATCATTTCATATTATGGGCCAGCCACCTGGGCTCAGGATGCTAAACCGGATAATACGCTTACAGGCTGTATTGGAGGTGATCACTAATCGAACGGCTGCCGCACTAGAGATGTTGGCAAAGCAGCAAACGCAGATGAGAACAGCAATATACCAAAATCGATTGGCCCTAGACTACCTCCTAGCCGAAGGAAGGGTATGTGGGAAATTCAAACTCTCTAATTGTTGCCTGAATATTGACAATAACGGACAGGCAGTAATGGACATATCCGAAGGAATCCGGAAATTGGCGCATGTTCCAGTGCAAAACTGGAACTCAATTATGGGCATTGGATGGTGGGATTCCCTCCTGGGAGGGTCATGGTGGAGAACGGTGGCACAGGTGATCTTATGTGCACTGGCTGGGCTGATCTTTATTCCCTGTTGTGTACCTTGTCTTAGGGAGCTCATAACTAGGAGCATAAGTCAGATGCAGGCTGTAGCAGTGCCAATGGGGACAAGAGGGGAGGTGCAGAGAATCATGATAATGCAGCCAGGGAAGGTTCTGGATTCCCAGAGTAAGGAAATTAGGAGAATGCTTCATCAATTGGAGACAAAGGAGTTTGAAAATGGGGTTTAATCAGGGAATGCGTAGCAAAAGAAAAAGGATGGATTGTGAGAAACAGGATGATTAAACCACCAGGGACAGGACGATTGAACTACCACTCTACCAGGGACAGGGCTATTAAACCGCCAGGGACAGGATGATTGAACTACCACTCAACCAAGGTCAAGTCAAAGTCAAAGTCAACTTTATTGTCAATTTTCAGTTAGTTTACACAGACAGAAAATCGAAATACCGTTTCCCACAATCCCGAGGAATAAAGTGCATTAAATTAAGTTAAAATTAAAAAGGCACAGCAAACAACAATCAATATAAAATATAGTCACTTCAATGAAAAAAAGATGAAGCTGAATATATTACAATAAAAAAAAAAAAATGAACAGTAGTGCAAAGCCGGTCCATAGCAGCGTTAAAAAAAGGACAGGGCTATTAAACCGTCAGGGACAGGATGGTTGAACTACCACTCAACCAGGGACAGGGCTATTAAACCGTCAGGGACAGGGTGATTGAACTACCACCGAGCTCGTTGGGGCACTGATAATGTGGTACAGGGATAGAGGCAGGCTGGACAAAGGGCCGTAAATTTAGGAGAGTGTCTAAGCAGCAGGGATGGGTTGAAATGGGTCATGAAGGTAACTAAGGGTCATGTGGATAACTACTGCGCTTGCTCAATGAGGTAAATGAATATTGCAAATACGCCCCTGATCGGGGAACTGCCAATTGCCATGCACATACAATGTATGATCTGGGGGGGTACCCGGGGCTGTACAGAAGATTGTGCACCTCAGCGCTCTGATTGGAAGGAGCCCGAAGGGGAGGGGGATTCAGCAAAAGGGAGGGAGATTCAACGAAGTTGTACTGTATAAAGAGAAGGCACTGTCTTTGTCTCGGTGTGTCTCGGTTTGGAGAGGCACCCGGCTCTGCAGACTCGTGAATAAACTTGTCTTGTTTCCACAACTTTGTCTCTGGCATCGTGATTGTGAGCACTCACATTTACATCTCACAGTCGAGGAGGGGTTTAGTCGAGGCGAGGGGTTTAGTCGAGGCGAGGGGTTTAGTCGAGGCAAGGGGTTTTATACTGGACTCGCCGAATGTCCCTATCCGGCTATCTAGCAAGCTAAACAATTGACCCAATAAAGACCAGTAGAGACGAGCTGTCGTTTGATACTTTACTGAATTCAAATGTGAAACTAACGTTTAGGCACAAAAAGAAATAACATAGGGTTTAGTTACATTATACGTTTAGTATAGGAACATATAAAGATGATGTCACTAAACATAATTACTTACAGACATTGCGTCTAACAAACTCTGTGACGAAGGATGGCAGCAGATTACACACAGATGAATCACACTGTCTACACCATGAGGTTTCCCTTTCTGACCTGCACTTCCTGTTTATGACAACTTCCTGTCTATTGTAGTGACCATAGGGATTGGTCCTGAGAGTCGAACCCTCGGATTGGCCAGCAAGGTCACATGGTGGTGCGACCATAGGGATTGGTCCTGAGAGTCGAACCCGCTGATTGCCCAGCAAGGTCAGGTGGTGGCAGTGGGAAGAGAACTTCGATGTGAACAGTTTGAGTTAATGGTTGTCTGTAATCTCGTTTGTTATCCTTTGTAATTGAATATTGCTGCCGCAATAAACTTCTTTAACAAAGTACAAGCCTCCAGACTCGCCATACTAATCCCTTAACAATCTTATATGTTTCAATAAGATCCCTCTCATCCTTCTAAATTCCAGAGTATACAAGCCTAGTCTTTCAACATACGACAGTCCCGCCATTCCGGGGGATTAACCTGGTGAACCTACGCTGCACGCCCTCAATAGCAAGAATGGCCTTCCTCAAATTTGGAGACCAAAACTGCACACAGTACTCCAGGTGCGGTCTCACTAGGGCCCTGTACAACTGCAGAACTCCCCCTTCTCCTGTTACTTTCACTACCCCTCTCTCTGTGTAATGTTACTCACTCCCCCTTTCCTCCTGTACTGTTATTGTGGGAAGAACTGACCTGTTGTGTTTTGTAATGAACATGGGCAGCACGGTACTGTGGGAATAGAGCGGCACGGTGGCTCGGCGGTAGAGTTGATGCCTCACGGTTTACTTCTGCGGTGAGGAAGAGACCGTATACCATTTGTACTTACAGTGTGAGAGGTTGCAGCCCGTGTTCGAGTCTCTATAGGGGCTGCTCCCCAAGTTTTGGCTCCATTTTAGTCCTGTGCTCCTGATTTTTGGGCACCCGGTACAGAGGGGGGGAGGGTCGGGAGGGACGGTGGGGTCTCCCTGTCGGTCTGCTCCTGGGCCTGGCCAAGATGGCCATTTGCGGGTCCTGGCAGCGGGTAGTCGACGGCCGCACCGGGGTCGGCTGCCTGCCCCTCTTCCGGGCCAACGTCTGTGCCCGCGTGTCCCTGAGAGGGAACACGTGGTGTCCACGGGGACGCTGGAGGCCTTCCGTGAACGCTGGTCACCGCGGGACATCGAGTGTATTATTGATAAAGTTGGCGATGTATTAGTTTGATGTTTGTTTGTTTGTAAACTGCCAATATCGGCAGCCTTTGATCGTGTTACCCTTTTGTATGTTTGTTTTGTTTTCTGAATAAAAGCTTTTGTATATATTTTAAAAAAGAGACCCGGGTTTGATCCTGACTACGGATGCTGTCTGTACGGGGTTTATACGCTATCTCCGTGACCGCGTGGGTTTTCTCCGGGTGCTCCGGTTTCCTCCCACACTCCAAAAACGTGCAGGTTTGTAGGTTAATTGGCTGCAGTAAATTGCCCCTCATGGTGTAGGATAGTGCTTGTGTGTGGGGTGATACATGGTGATCGCTGGTCAGCGTGGACTCGTTGAGACAAAGGGCCTGTTTCCACGCTCCATCTCTGAAGCCTAAAATAAAGAATACTTAATTCCAGTGAAGTTTCCTATCAGTGCAAGACTAAACTGTTTAAATGTTGGGATAGTCCCTGCCTCAACTACCTCCTCTGGCAGCTTGTTCCACACATCCGTGGGCTGAATGGCCTAATTCTGCTCCTATCACTTATGACCTTTGTCAGCTTGACGGCAGCTGAATCCAATCCCCTCCATTAGAGTCGGAAGACGGGTCCCGACCCGAAACATCGCCTATCCATGTCCCCCACAGATGCTGCCTGACCCGCTGAGTTACTCCGGCGCTGTGTATTTTATTTGTAATCCAGCATCTGCTGTTTCCTGTGTCTCCCCTCCATTTCCTGACGCTGCCCTCGCCCTCCCTCCCGCCCGCACTCACTGGGGTCCCACACACACACGCACTCGTCGCCCACCGTGGGAACCTCACGGCGGCCGGAGGAGCAGGGACCACGTCACAAGCGCATCGGACACAGACTGGGGAAACAGCTTGCATGAGCCGCGTGTGTATTGATGCAGCGCTGCAGAGGGTGAAGCCGGCCGGCTGAACAAAGAGCATAAATACTGGACGGTGCATGTGTGCAGGCGCTGCAGCAGCAGGGGTGGAGAGCCGAGCGCTGGGAAGGTTTGGTGATGAGGCAGGAGGGGATTACACAGTGACCAGCGCCGTGCGTCCACTGAGCCACTGCACTTCCCATCAGCAACAACAGGGAACATGATGCACGGAGCTCCCAGGAGTTGATACCATCGCCATTAAAAATACTCTTCAATCACATTGATTCACAACACAATTACTTTAATAACATGACAATAACATGAACAGATTTATCCGGGACAACGCGGGTGCTGGTCAATCGCCTCACACAGAAATATTTTAAATACAATGCAAAATGAAACAAATTAAAACACATTTCAGGTCTCAAATATTCGTTAAATAAATTACATCAATCAGCATTTAACGATTCAATTTACAAACTAACCTTCTGCTTATACTTCGAACAACACTTCAAACGTTGCAAACTCCAGTGTCAGCATTTTAGTGATCACCACTTCAAGAAATCTCACAGGAATAAAGTGAAACCTGCAGGGACCAACAGTTTGATCAAAGTAACCGGAGCAATGAGCCCACGGCACAGAACGGTTCTCCTGACTTGCGGCAACAATAAAAGTGGTTAATTTATTAATCGCCGTGTTGATGAACTCAGTGCGATAACCAGACTGCATCAGGACAGCCCCGATCCGAGCGATCCCACAGTCACAATAACAATCTAATTAAGATAGAGCTCTTAAGGATAGCGGAGTCAGGGGGTATGGGGAGAAGGCACGAACGGGGTACTGATTGAGAATGATCAGCCATGATCACATTGAAGGGTGGTGCTGGCTCGAAGGGCCGAATGGCCTACTCCTGCACCTATTGTCTATTGCCTATCCCAGTGGGGGCAGTCTATCCCAGTCGGAAGATGCAGTCGAGAGAGGGTCGGACATGCGGCAAAGAAACCCATCCCTGGTCCCCAATTCACACAGGGAGTGGGAACCACAGACCCATCCCTTCTACCCCAGACTTCTCCACACAAAGTATCGCCAAAAAGAGGGAAATACAGCAAGTACCAATATTGATACTGTTTGAAAACATAATTACTTAACGTAGTTCAAAAGGAAATAATTGAAATAAAAGAAATTAAATAATATAAAGGAAATTATAACACTGACAATTGGTGAACTTTTACCGTTCAACACAGGCTCGCAGGTGAACAGTGAAAGCAGCTGTGTCCTTAAAAACATTCCCACACACGGGGCACGTTTCACGGCAGGTGTGAGCTTTCTGCTGAGAGAGATAAAAAAAGCTCTTCCCACAGTCAGAACATGTGTATGGCCTCTCTCCGGTGTGGGTCCGCTGGTGTCGGTGGAGGTGCCCTGAGTTTACAAAGCTCTTCCCACAAACAGAACATGTGAATGGCCTCTCTCCGGTGTGGGTCCGCTGGTGTCGGTGGAGGTCCCCTGAGTGTGCAAAGCCCTTCCCACAGACAGAACATGTGTACGGCCTCTCTCCGGTGTGGGTCCGCTGGTGTCGGTGGAGGTGCCCTGCCCATGCAAAGCCCTTCCCACAGACAGAACACGTGTACGGCCACTCTCTGGTGTGGGTCAGCTGGTGTTCGTGGAGGTTCCCTGCCCGCGTGAAACACTTCCCACATTCAGCACATTCATGCTGTCTCTCCGTTATTTGTCCTGGAATATCACCTGACTTCCCTATTGCCCTCCTTCCGTCAGATGGTGTGAACGGACTCTGCTCACGTTTACTTTGTGGATCTGTGTCCACTCTGGGAGTAGAAGGTTGGTATGGAGGCTTCAGGATGCCTTCTTAAGTGCCTTGTAAGGTTCTCCGCCGTGGTGAATGCTATAGTGCAGTGAGGGCAGGGATGACAGTCTCCTTGGGTCACGCCGTCTACCGCTGGAGAAGGAAACAGAAATGATCACATTCAGCAAAAAATCCACGCTCTGATTTCGAAGACAGATTAGTAAATGCTTCAGTGTTAATGGAGCTGCTCGGAGATGTTAATTGAAATAATTTACAGGCGTGACTAGTGAAAGATTGTGGGGAGGAGGGATTTATCAATCACCAGATGATTCTGATAAAGACTCAAGGGGGATGGATTCTGTCTTTGATATCCCCCAAGGAACAAGGTACACGTCAGTAAGTTTTTAAGAATTCTTCTAACCCAGTGTGATAACTGGTTTGTTAAAATGGGCAAGTGAAAAGCAAAGTGCAGATGTCAAATAACATCATGAGCTGGGAGTTGCTGAGAACGACAGCAGGGCAAAGGGGCTGACTGCATCTTTGTAAATGCTCAGTGATTCAGCATAAGTTGCTCCAAGGATGTTTTGAATAAAATCAGTGCATCCACAAAGTTTTTGTGCTTCTGACACCTGCGACATCATTCAGCACAATTCTCTGCACTTCACTATTCTGCAAATTTCTCATCCTTACTACAACTGCTGCTTTGTTTTTGATCATAGTTTCTGACGTGCCACTTTAAACATCCGTAATTATTTTACAGTAAATTAGTTAAAGTTTGATTGTGTTGAACAATCCCTGTTCCAGGCGTACACTGGCCCTATCCCTGACCTCTATCTCCGTCACATTGACAAGTGCATCGGTACTACCTCCTGCACCCATCCAGGACTCATGGACTTCATTAACTTCACCACCAATTTCCATCCTGCACTCAAATTCACTTGGACCATCTTTGACACCACCATCGCCTTTCTTGATTTCAGTCTCCATCACAGGCTGACATCTATTACAAACCCACTGACAGTCCACAACTACCTTGTCTACACTTCTTCCCACCCTGCTTCCTGCAAAGACTCCATCCCCTACTCCTAATTCCTCCGTCTACGCCACATCAAGATGAGGGGTTCCCTACCAGGACATCTGACATGTCCTCATTCTTTAGGGAATGGAGGTTCCCCTCTCCCATCATAGATGAGGCCTCACTCCTGTTTCCTCGGTACCCCACAGCTCTGCCTTCCTCCCCCTCTCCCTATTCGTAACAGAGACAGAGTCCCGCTAGTCCTTACCTTTCAACCCATCAGCCCTCACATACAACACATAATCCTCCGACATTTTCGCCACCTCCAACGGTATCCCACCACTAGTCACATCTTCCCATCTCCACCCCTTTCCGCCTTCCACAGAAACCGTTCCCTCCGCAACTCCCTGGTTAATTGGGCCATTCCCACCCAAACCACCCCCTCCCCAGGTACCTTCCCCTGCAGGAGACGCAACATCTGCCCCAATACCTCCTCCTTCAAATCTGTCCAGGCACCCCAACAGTCCTTTCAGGTTGGGCAGAGGTTCACTTGCACCTCCTCCAACCTCATCTACTGTGTTCAAGATGTGGACTCTTACACATCGGCAAGACCAAACATCGTTTTGCTGAACACCTTCACGCAGTCCGCCTGAACCTACCTGATCTCCTGGTTGCTAAACACTTTAATTCTCCTACCCATTCCCACACTGACCTTTCTGTCGTAGGTCCCCGCCATTGTCAGAGTGAGGTTAAACGCAAAATTGGAGGAACATCATCTCATATTTTGCTTGGGCAGCTTGCAGCCCAGTGGTATGAATATTGATTTCTCTAACTTCAAGTAACCTCGGTATTCCCTTTCCCTCCCCCACCCAAGTCGCACCAGCTTCTTATTTTCACATAAACAAACAGATAACAAAGGCCTGTTTCCCTTATTCACAAAAT
The DNA here is from genome assembly GCF_053455715.1 of Rhinoraja longicauda. Classification (NCBI taxonomy): domain Eukaryota; kingdom Metazoa; phylum Chordata; class Chondrichthyes; order Rajiformes; family Arhynchobatidae; genus Rhinoraja; species Rhinoraja longicauda. The sequence goes on along the minus strand of NW_027601988.1, from coordinate 10,212 downwards.
TCTGAAGTAACTCAGCAGGTCAGGCAGCATCTCAGGAGAGAAGGAATGGGTGACGTTTCGGGTCGAGACCCATCTTCAGACTGATGTCAGGGGGGGCTGGACAAAGGAAGGATATAAGTGGAGACAGGAAGATAGAGGAAGAACTGGGAAGGGGAAGGGGAAGAGAGGAACAGAGGAATTATCTAAAGTTGAGGTCAATGTTCATTCCACTGGGCTGCAAGCTGCCCAAGCCAAATATGAGGTCCTGTTCCTCCAATTTCCGGTGGGCCTCACTATGGCACTGGAGGAGGCCCATGACAGAAAGGTCATACTGGAAGTGGAAGGGGAAGTTGAAGTGCTCAGCCACCGGGAGATCAGGTTGGTTAAGGCGGACTGAGTGAAGGTGTTGAACGAAACGATCGCCGAGCCTGCGTTCGGTTTCGCCGATGGAAAGAAATTGGCATTTAGAGCAGCGGATGCAATGGATGAGGTTGGAGGAAGTGCAGGTGAACCTCTGTCTCACCTGGAAAGACTGTTTCGGTCCTTGGATGGAGTTGAGGGGGGAGGTAAAGGGACAGGTGTTGCATCTCCTGCGGTTGCAGGGGAAAATGCCTGGGGAAGGGGTGGTTTGGGTAGGAAGGGACGAGTGGACCAGGGAGTTACGGAGGGAACGGTCTCTGTGGAACGCAGAGAGGGGAGGGGATGGGAAGATGTGACCAGTAGTGGGGTCCCGTTGGAGGTGACGGAAATGTTGGGAGGATGATTTGTTGGATACTCTGGCTGATGGGGTGGGACATCTCTGATGTCCTAGTGTGAAACACCTCATCCCGGGCGCAGATGCAGCGTAGACGGAGGAATGGGGAGTAGGGGATAGACTTTTTGCAGGAGACAGGGTGGGATGAAGTGTAGTCCAGATAGCTGTGCGAGTCAGTGGGTTTATAGTAGATGTCAGTCACTAGTCTGTCTCCTGTGATGGAGATGGTGAGGTCTAGAAACGGTAGGGAGATGTCGGAGATAGTCCAGAAATGGTAGGTTTCCTTTATTATTTTTACTTTTTTACATATCTTTCATTCATTGTTCTTTATCTCTCTACATCGTTGTTTAATATCTCTCGTTTCCCTCTTCCCTAACTAATCGGAAGGGTCTCGACCCAAAACATCACCCATCCCTTCTCTCACGAGATGCTGCCTGTACCGCTGAGTAAATCCAGCATTTTGTGTCTATCTGCAGCATCTGCAGTTCCTTCCCACACAATTAATGTTGCCTGCAGTTCCCCGATTTGTGCAGAATCCTCACGTTTTGGGTCTTGGTTTGACATCCACATTGTGGCCCATGTGATTCCCAGATCCTTGGCATAGTCATCGCCGTACCAGACCAGCAACTCGCAGTGAGGAGGAACCGGCTTGCAGGTCCTGTAGTAAATGTTGCCCCGGTGCTGGCAGGCAACAAGGTTCCGTTCCTCCTCCTTTCTGGCACAGTTCACAAATCTGCAACACAACAAGCACAGATAGAAGGTACAACAGTCACTTAAAATTATAAGTGAACACAGAACGTAAAGTATATCAGCAAAGTCTGTTGAATGGGAGATGTCCCCAGCCATGGTCCAAATTCAACCTGAAATATTGTACACCATTTGTCAGCACACTGCTGAAGGAAACTTGAACTTTGTTTCCCTTCCCACAGATGCGGCCTGACCTACGCAGTATTTCCAGTCTTTTCTGTTTTTATGTCTACCTGGTATTACTGTTGTTGGTATTGTATTGATTACTTTCTATTTATCTGCATGTTATTGCGTTAACAGACTTGTTAAGCTGCAGGAAGTTAGAATTTCATTGTGGAACAATTAAACACTGTTGACCCTGGCTGTGTTATTTACAGGGAGGCAAAGACAGAGCAGCTGTGATGCAGCGTGGCGTGAATTGAGTTAATCTTCTCTTGGAATATTGGTTTCACGGAGATACCCCAGATTTTAACGTCAAGACCTGATTTTAAACTGTGGCATCAGTCTCCCAGTCACAGATCAAGACATGACAGGCTGAATATTTGATGCAAAGTTTTGCAGCATCAGGTGACATTCCAAAAGCACGAGGCTTGAGATAGGAGTTGTGGGTCATGGAGTGATCCAAGGAGAAAGGCTGGTTTAGGCAAGGAAGGCATCGCCCAGACAGAATGCTGATTCTTTCTGGATTAATGAGTAAAATGGACCATTTTCCTTCCCCGAGTCATGTATTTCCCATTCATCCCCTCTTTTAAACTAAATAGTGGGGGGAGGGGGATGTCAAATGGGATAAACAAAGATGGAGTTGAAGGGAAAGAGAGTATAGGAGAGAATGGCCAAGTGTAATAGGAATCGATGTGAAAGGTGAGATGAGTAATGGATTAAAAGTGTTATATATGAATGTGCAAAGTATAAGAAGTAAAGAGGATGAGCTTGAGGCTCAGTTAGAGATTGGTAGATATGATATTGTGGGGATTACAGAGACATGGCTGCAGTAGGATCGCGACTGGGAACTGAATATTCAGGGTTATACGTCCTATAGAAAGGACAGGCAGGTGGGCAGAGGAGGTGGGGTTGCTCTGTTGGGAAGGGATGAAATTGAGTCCTTTGTGAGAGATGACATAGGGTCTGACGATATAGAGTCACTGTGGATAGAGTTGAGGAATTGTAAAGGTAAGAAGATACTAATGGGAGTTATCTACAGACCCCCAAACAATAGCGTAGATATAGGGTTTAAGTTGCAGCAAGTGTTAAAACTGGCATGTAACAAAGGTTTGTGGTTATGGGAGATTTCAATATGCAGGCAGACAATAGACAATAGGTGCAGGATGAGGCCTTTCGGCCCTTCGAGCCAGCACCGCCATTCAATGTGATCATGGCTGATTATTCTCAATCAGTACCCCGTTCCTGCCTTCTGCCCATAGCCCCTGACTCTGCTATCCTGAAGAGCTCTATCTAGCTCTCTCTTGAATGCATTCAGAGCATTGGCCTCCACTGCCTTCTGAGGCAGAGAATTGCACAGATTTACAACTCTCTGACTGAAAATGTTTTTCCTCATCTCAGTTCTAAATGGCCTACCCCTTATTCTTAAACTGTGGCCCCTTGTTCTGGACTCCCCCAACATTGGGACCATGTTTCCTGCCTTTAACGTGTCCAACCCCTTAATAATCTTATACGTTTCGATAAGACCTCCTCTCATCCTTCTAAATTCCCGTGTACACAAGCCTAGTCGATCCAGTCTTTCAACATACGACAGTCCCGCCATTCCGGGAATTAACCTAGCAATTAAATAGCAATAATATCCTTCCTCAAATTTGGAGACCAAAACTACACACAGTACTCCAGGTGCGGTCTCACTAGGGCCCTGTACAACTGCAGAAGGACCTCTTTGCTCCTATACTCAACTCCTCTTGTTATGAAGGCCAACATTCCATTGGCTTTCTTCACTGCCTGCTGTACCTGCATGCTTCCTTTCAGTGACTGATGCACTAGGCCACCCAGATCTCGTTGTACGTCCCCTTTTCCTAACTTGACACCATTCAGATAATACTCTGCCTTCCTATTCTTACCACCAACGTGGATAACCTCACACTTATCCACATTAAACTACATCTGCCATGCATCCACCCACTCACACAACCTGTCCAAGTCACCCTGCAACCTAATGGCACCTTCCTCACAGTTCACAGGGAGACAGGGAAAATCAGGTTGGTTCTGGACCCCAAGAAATGGAGTTTGCAGTGTGCCTTCGAGATGGATTCTTAGAGCAGTTTGTACTCCAGCCTACCAGAGAGATGGCAATTCTGGATTCAGTGTTGTCCAACAAACCAGATTTAATAAGGGAACTCGAGGAAAAGGAACCGCTTGGAGGTAGTGACCATAATATGAATAGTTTTAATCTGCAATTTGAGAGGGAGAAGGTTAAATCAGAAATGTCAGTGTTGCAGTTGAACAAAGGGGACTATGAAGGCATGATAGAGGAGCTGGCCACGGTCGAATGGAAAAGGATCCTAGCAGGAATGTCGGTGGAACAGCAATGGCAGGAATTTCTGGGCATAATCCAGAAGATGCAGGATCATTTCTTTCCAAAGAGGAAGAAAGATTCTAAGGGGAGTAAGCCAAAGGTTTGGGGAACTTTCAAAGGATAACAGAAGGTAACAAAAAGGGCAATACGGGCTGAAAAGATGAAGTACGAGGGGAAGCTGGCCATGAATATAAAGAAGGACAGTAAAAGCTTCTTTCAGTATGTTAAGAGAAAGAGATTAGTTGGGACAAATGTGGGTCCGTTGAAGGCAGAAACGGGTGAAATTATTGTGGATAACAAGAAAATGGTGGAGGAGTTGAACAGGTACTTCGGATCTGTCTTCACTAAGGAAGACACAAACAATCTCCCACATGTACTAGAGGACAGAGGATCTAGGGAGACAGGGGAACTGAAAGAAATTTGCATTAGGCGAGAAATAGTATTGCGTAGACTGATGGGACTGAAGGTTGATAAATCCCCAGGGCATGATGGTCTGCATCCCAGGGTATTCAAGGAGGTGGCTCGAGAAATCGTGGACGTATTGGTGATCATTTTCCAATGTTCAATAGATTCACGATCAGTTCCTGTGGATTGGAGGGTCGCTAATGTTATCCCACTTTTCAAGAAAGGAGCGGGAGAGAAAACGGGGAATTATAGACCAGTTAGCCTGACATCGGTGGTGGGGAAAATGCTTGAGTCAATTATTAAAGAGGCAATAACGGCACATTTGACAAAAACGGCAGTAAAAGGATAAGTCCAAGTCAGCATGGATTTATGAAGGGGAAATCTTGCTTGACTAATCTTCTGGAATTCTTTGATGTGACAAGTAAAATGGATGAAGGAGAGCCAGTGGATGTAGTGTATGTAGACTTTCAGAAAGCTTTTGATAAGGTCCCACACGGGAGGTTGGTGAGCAAAATTAGAGCACACAGTATTGGGGGTAGGGTACTGACATGGATAGAGAATTGGAAGGCAGACAGGAAGCAAAGAGTAGGAATAAACGGGTCCTTTTCGGAATGGCAGGCAGTTGCGAGTGGAGTGCCGCAAGGCTCAGTGTTGGGGCCGCAACTATTTACCATATAAATTAATGGTTTGGATGATGGAATTACAAGTAACACTAGCAAGTTTACAGATGACACAAAGCATGAGGTTATCCACTTTGGTGGCAAAAACAAGGCGGCAGATTATTATCTCAATGGTGTCAGACTAGGTAAAGGGGAAGTGCAGCGAGACCTGGTTGTCGTTGTACACCAGGCACTGAAAGTAAGTGTGCAGGTACAGCAAGCAGTGAAGAAAGCCAATGGTCTTCATAACGAGAAGATTTAAGTATAGGAGCAAAGAGGTCCTTCTGCAGTTGTGTAGGGCCCTGGTAAAACCACATCTGGAGTATTATGTGCAGTTTTGGTCTCCTAATTTGAGGAAGGACGTCCTTGCTATTGAGGCAGCGCAGCGTAGATTCACCAGGTTAATCCCTGGGATGGCGGGACTGTCATATGAGGAAAGATTGGAAAGATTGGACCTGTATTCACTGGAGTTTAGAAAGACGAGAGGGGATCTTATAGAGACGTATAAAATTATAAAAGGACTGTACAAGTTAGATACAGGAAAAATGTTCCCAATGTTGGGGATGTCCAGAACCAGGGACTACAATCTAAGAATAAAGGAGAGGCCATTTAAAACTGAGGTGAGAAGAAGCATTTTCACCCTGAGAGTTGTGAATTTGTGGAATTCTCCGACACAGAAGGCAGTGGATGCCAATTCACTGGATGGATTTAAAAGAGTCAGATAGAGCTCTTGGGGCTAGTGGAATCAAGGGATATGGGGAGAAGGCAGGCACAGGTTACTGATTGTGGATGATCAGCCATGATCACAGTGCATGGCGGTGCCGGCTCAAAGGGCCAAATGGCCTCCTCCTGCACCTATTTTCTATGTTTCTTTCCCCTCACTTGCCCACCTTTGTCCCACCCCACCTCTCTTTTCCAGCTTTATTCCCTTGTACTCCATCAGTCTGAAAAAAGTCCCACCCGAAACGTTGTCTGTCGATTCCCTGCACAGATGCTGCCTGACCCAGAGTTCCTCTCACACTTTGCTTTTACTCCAAGAATCCAGCATCTGCAGTCTCTTGTGTCTCCATTCTTAAATAACCCAGTTATTGCTTATTATTATAAGCATTTGTCTTTCCTTACCTCATCCAGTTCGATTTAGATTCATCCTGTGCATCAATGTATTCAGTGTCATTGTTTGCCTGACTGATCGATAAAAGAGATATTTGGTTAAAAAAAACCACATTGATAAAGAAAACAAACATGAAGCTTACAGTTCCCAGTTCCCTTCAACTAACTACCACTTCACCTATTTTACTTGATTACACTTTTATATCAGAGCACTCGAAAATTCCTGTGAATTAAATCACATGGCAAAGAAACCCCAAGAATATAATAAACATTTTGCACAATTTCAAGGAGCTTTGTCGGGTTGTAATAGATTCTTTAATTTTGGTAATGTCACTGTGCTAATGATTTCTGATTAGTCAGAAACGTTCAATGTATTCTCAAACAAGGAGGTCGGACATCAGGGTGAAAGAGGGGCAGCAGAGCAGGAAGGAGATGGGGCACTGAGTCAGCTCAGAGATTGGGTGAGGGAGAGGGATGCCAGTCTGAGCAGTGAAGTGGAATCACTGGAACAGAAGAGAAAGACAAAGAGCACAGACCCTTCAGTCTCTATTCACATTGACAACCAAATTAAAATGGAAACATGTAATTAAGAATCTAAGTTACAGAAATTATTTTCAGTTAGCTTCAAACTGTTTCTTTATTGGTAAGAAACTTGAAGACTTTGATTAGAATATAAAATAATTCAGCTACAAAAAAATTGTAATAAAAACAGAGAATTCAGGAGATACCCAGCAAGGCAGGCAGCATTCGTGGAGGATAAAACACAGCTCAGATTTCAGGATGATGATCTTTCTTCAACAAATGTTATCATACCTGCTGAGCATTTTCCATGATGAACTATTGGAACCACTTACCGCCCATGAATACCCACTGATAGCAGCTTCTTCTTCATTTGAAACTTCTCCTTCATAGGGTCCAAAATAAATGCCCCTGGGAATAACCTTCCCTTCATTCCAGACGCCAAGATCGGCTTTACGAATTTTGGACGTGGCAATGCTGAGGCCCTCTGGTAGAGTTAAATGAGCTCTATCAGGGCGATTGCAATCAATGACAGTGTCCTTCATGAAGATTGGTGGGCCATGCACAGGACATTCTTCAATAAAAAATGTCTCACAGGCTTCACAAACTAAAACGGAAAATATAAAATTAAGAACTGATCAGGGTGTTGGCGTTATTGAAAATGGCTGCACTTGGTACTGAAAATGCTTGTTGATCCACAAAAGATGTTATCTTATTAAAAGTATTTCAGAATATAATACGACCATGATGTAGATGTTGTGCAGAAGATCTTGGAAAAATTACTCTTTCCAAAATTACTCTTCTGAGGAAGCATTGAAAATGTGAGAGATTAATAGTGGCCGATTTGTGAAGAATCCCTTTGTGATGTTTGTCCCCCATGAATATCTTCGGGGTAAGATGCCGCTATTAAATTCAAAATGGCTGCCGTGTTGAACTGTATGGATATTTATAAACATCAAGAGAAAAATCATGACCATGGAATATAATTTTGCATTTAGTAATAACAAGCATGATGTAATGCAGAGTATGTTTAACGGTAACAGTGCTGCAGTGCATGGAGTCAACTCCAAGAAACGTGTTTTGAAGGATAAAAGTAACAGTCTATTATGTGAACTTATGAAGCATTTGTAACAAGGCAGATGAATTAAGACCATTGACATAGGTGCAGGAGTAAGCCATTCGGCCCTTCGAGCCAGCACCACCATTCAATGTGATCATGGCTAATCATCCACAATCAGTTCCCTGTTCCTGCCTTCTCCCCATATCCCTCGATTCCGCTAGCCCCAAGAGCTCTATCTAACTCTCTTTTGAATGCAGCCAGTGAATTGGCCTCCACTGCCTTCTGAGGCAGAGAATTCCACAAATTCACAACTCTCTGGGTGAAAATGTTTTTCCTCATCTCGGTTCTAAATGGCCTACCCCTTATTCTTAAACTGTGGTCCCTGGTTTTGGACTCTCCCAACATCATAGAAACATCTAAAATAGGTGCAGGAGGAGGCCATTTGGCCCTTCACAGTGCTCATGGCTGATCATCCACAATCAGTAACCTGTACCTGCCTTCTCCCCATATCTCTGGAATCCACCAGCTCCAAGAGCTCTACCGAACTCTTAAATTCATTCAGTGAATTGGCCTCCATTGCCTGCTGTGGCAGAGAATTCTACAAATTCACAACTCTCTGGGTGAAAAAGTTTCTTCTCACCTCAGTTTTAAATGGCCTCACCTTTATTCTTAGAATGTGTCCCCTGGTTCTGGACTCCCCCAAGATTGGGAACATTTTTCCTGCATCTGCCTTGTCCAGTTCCTTTATAATTTTATGTCTCTATAAGATCCCCTCTCATCATTCTAAACTCCAGTGAATGTAACCATAGTCTTTCCAATCTTTCCTCATATGACAGTCCCTCCATCCCAGGGATTAACCTCGTGAACCTACACTGCACTGCCTAAATAGGAAGGACGTCCTACCTCAAATTAGGAGACAAAAACGGCACACAATACTCCAAATGTGGTCTCACCAGGGCCCTATACAACTGCATAAAGACCTCTTTACTCTTATACTCAAATCCTGTTGTTATGAAGGCCACAGCCTGCTGTACCTGCATGCTTACTTTCAGTGACTGGTGTACAAGGATACCAAGGTCTCGTTGCAATTCCCCTTTACCTAATCTGACACCATTGATATAATAATCTGCTTCCTTATTTTTGCCGCCAAAGTTGATAACCTCAGTTATCTACATTATACTGCATCTGCCATGCATCTGCCCACTCACTCAACCTGTCCAATTCACCTAGCAACCTCCTAACATTATCCTCACAGTTCCCACTGCCACCCAGCTTTGTGTCATCTGCAAACGTGCTAGTGTTACTTCTACTTCCATCATCCAAATCACTTATATCGTAAATAGTTGCGGCCCCAGCACTGAGCCTTGCGGCACTCCACTCTCCACTGCCTGCCATTCTGAAAAGGACCCGTTTATTCCTACTCTTTGCTTCCTGTCTGCCAACCAATTCTCTATCCATGTCCATACCCTACCCCCAATGCCATGTGATTTAATTTTGCTCACCAACCTCCCGTGTGGTACCTAATCAAACAACGGCTTTCTGAAAGTCTAGAAACACTACATCCACTTGCTCTCCTTCATCCATTTTACTTGTCACATCCTCAAAAAATTCCAGATGATTAGTCAAGCAGGATTTCCCCTTCATAAATCCATGCTGACTTGGACCAATCCTTTTACCACTATCCAGATGTGCCGTTATTACCTATTTAATAATTGACTCCAGCATCTTCCCTGCCACCGATGTCAGGTTAACTGGTCTATAATTCCCCGTTTCCTCTCTCGCTCCTTTCTTGAAAAGTGGGATAACATTAGCTACCCTCCAATCCACAGGAACTGATCCTGAATATATTGAACATTGGAAAATAATCACTAATGCATTCATGATTTCTAGTCACCTCCTTGAGTACCCTGGGATGCAGACCATCAGGCCCTGGGGATTTATCAGCCTTCTGTCCCACCAGTCTACCCAATCCTATTTCTCGCCTAATGCAAATTTCTTTTAGTTCCTATGACTCCCTTGATACTCTGTCCACTAGTGCATCTGGAAGATTGTTAGTGCCTTCATTAGTGAAGACAGGTCCAAAGTACCTGTTCAAATCTTCCGCCATTTCCTTGTTACCCATAATCATTTCACCCGTTTCTGCCTTCAAGGGACCCACATTTGCCTTTACTAATCTTTTTCTCTTAACATACCTAAAGAAGCTTTTACTATCCTTCTTTATATTCTTGGCCAGCTTCACTTCCTACCTCATCTTTTCAGCCCGTATTGCCCTTTTTGCCGTCTTCTGTTGTCCTTTGAAAGTTGCCCACTCCTCTGGCTTCCCGCTACTCTTTGCTATCTTATACATCTTTTCTTTTCATTTTATTCCATCTCTAACTTCCCTTGTCAGCTACGGTTGCCTCCTACTCCCGTTAGAATCTATCTTCGCCTTTGGAATGAAATGATCCTGCATCTTCTG
>NW_027601987.1:0-56602 GCF_053455715.1 Rhinoraja longicauda | reverse complement strand
AATGTATCTGTGTCTCTGAGTGGGAGAGTGCATGTGGGTTTGTGAAGGACAGTGTTTGCGTCTGTGCGTGTGTGTGGCTGTTTGTGAGAATGTGAGAGAATATGTGGGATGTGAGTTTGCCAGTGTGTTTGAGTATGTAATTCTTTGATAGTGTGTGTGTGTGTGTGGGAGAGTATATGATGGTGTTGTCAGAGAATGTGTTCGTGTGTAAGTGTGTGCGAATGAGTGCGTGTCTCTTCGTGCCAGTGCGTGTGAATATCTGTTAGTGTGAGTGCATGTGTACGTGTGATTGTATGTGAGAATGTGTGAGAGTATATTTGATTGTTTGTGATTGCATTTGAGAGATTGCGTGTGTCTTCGTGCACGGCTATGTGTGTGTGCGTGTTTGACTGTGTTTGAGGGTGTGAACATGTGTGTTTGTAATGATGCATACTGTGGGTTTTAGTGACGACGTGACACGGTGAGGGGCATTACTGATGGAGTGACACACTGTGCAGTGGAACTGATGGAGTGACACAATGTATGGTAGTAATGGTGGATTATCACACTGGGTTGGTACAGATGGAGTGACACACTTTGAAGTTGTATTGATGAAGTCACACACTGCGCAGTAGTACTGATGGAGTGACACACAGTGCAGTGCACTGATGGAGTGACACAATGTGGGGTAGTACTGATGGAGTGACACAATGCGCTGTAGTACTGATGGAGTGACACCAGTTGATGCAGTACGGGTGGATTAACATACTGTGGTTTGGTACAGATGGAGTGACACAATTTGCAGTAGTACTGATGAAGTGACACACTTTGCAGTTGTTCTGATGGAATGATACACAGTGGGGCTCTACTGATGTAGTGACACACTGCGGGTAATACTCATGGAGTGGCACAATGTGTAGTACTGTTGTTATGACAAACTGCGGAGTAGTACTGACGGAGTGACACACAGTGGAATAGCACTGATTTAGTGACAAATTGTGAGGTCATTGCATCAGTACTACCACGCAGTTTGTCACTCCGTCAGTACTACTTCAGTGTGCAACTACATCCCGTGGGGTAAAACTGATGGAGTGACACGCTGTGGTGCAGTACTGATGGAGTGACACACGGTGCGTATTACTAATGGACTGACACACTGCGCGGTTGTAATGACGGAGTGAGATACTTCGGTGTAGTGCTGATTGAATGACACACTGGGGTAGTGTGGACAGAATGGCGCACAGTGGGCTAGTACTGAAGTATTGACCCAATCTTTGGTGGTACTGTCGGGTTGAACATTGTGGAATGGTAAGGACTGACGGTGGGGCAGTACAGATGGAGAGTTACACTGATGGGTAATACTAATTGAATGAGTCTGTGTGGTTGTACAAAATGGAATAACAAGCTTAAGGCAGTACTGATGGAGTGCATCACTGTGGTGTAGTACTGATGGAATAACATAATGTAGGGTAGTACTGATGGAGTGACAGGCTCCAGTGTTATACTGATGGAGTGTAACACTGTGGAGTAGTACTGGTGTAATGACGTACTGTGGAGGTGTATTGATGGAATGACACACTGTGTGGTAGCACGGATGTAATAGCACATTCTGTTGGAGTGACGCGGTAATACTGATAGACTGACACGCTCTGCGGTAGTACGTTTGCGATGAAAAACTGTGGTGAAATAGTGATGGAATTACACACTATGGAGTCGCTGCGATGGGTTAGCACACTGTGGGGTAATGCGGATGGAATGGCAGATTTGAGGTAGTCCTAATATTGTGAAACACTTTGGGGAGTACTGATAGAAGAACATACTGCGGGGAGCATTGATGGAGTGACACGTTCTAGGGTTGCACTGGAGTGACATGATGTTGGGCAGTGCCGATGTAGTGTAACAATATTGAGTTGTATTGATGCAGTGAGACACTGTGCGGTTTCACCGACGGAGTGACACACTGAGCGGTAGTACTATGGGGATGACAAACTGTGGTGTAGTATCATATCATATCATATCATATCATATATATACAGCCGGAAACAGGCCTTTTCGGCCCTCCATGTACGTGCCGCCCAGTGATCCCCGTACATTAACACTATCCTACACCCACTAGGGACAATTTTTACATTTACCCAGCCAATTAACCTACATACCTGTACGTCTTTTAGTACTAATGCAATGACACACTGTTTGGTAATACCGATGGAATGACACAATTTGTGGCAGCACTTATGGAGTGACCCACTGGGATAGTCCTGAATGAATGATAAAAATCGGGTAGTGTTAATGGCGTGAGGCATTGTGGGGAAATACTTATACTGTGGGGAATTACTGATGGATTGACACAGTGAGATTGGGCTGATGGAGTGAAGGACTGGTATATTTTGGGGTAGTACTGATATAGTGACACATTCGATGGTATTATTGAAGGGGTGAAAAACTATGGGTAGAACTGATGAAATTACATACTTAAGGTGGTACTGACAGAGTGAAACACCGCCGGGAAGAAATGATGGAATGACATACTGTGGGGTTGTACTGATGAGAGTGGCACGATCTTGTGTACGACTAATGGAGTAACATGTAGTACTGATGGAGTGAGAGACTGTGAAGTAGTATTGATGGAGTAACCTAACGTAGGGTAGTGTTGAAATAATGGCACATTCTGGGGTAGTTCTGATTGGGTGACACACTGTGCGGTAGTACTATTGTTGTGACATAATGTGGGATGGAATTGATGGAGTGACACTGTGCGGTAGCACTGATGGAATGACGCACTGTACTGTAGTACTGGTGTAATGGTATACTGTTGGATAGTACTGATGGAGTGACGCACTGTGGGGTAGTACTGGTGTAATGGTACACTGTGGGATAGTACTGATGGAGTGACGCACTGTAGGGTTGTACTGGTATAACGGTATACTGTTGGAAAGTACTGATGGAGTGACGCACTGTAGGGTTGTACTGGTATAACGGTATACTGTTGGAAAGTACTGATGGAGTGACGCACTGTAGGGTTGTACTGGTATAACGGTATACTGTTGGAAAGTACTGATGGAGTGACGCACTGTGGGGACGTACTGGTGTAACGGTATACTGTGGGATAGTACTGATGGAGTGACATCGGCGAGACCAAGCGCAAGCTCGACGATCGTCTCGCTGAACAGCTCCACACAGTTCTACCTGATCTCCCGGTTGCTCAGCACTTTAACTCACCCCCGCTCCCCTATTCCCAATCTGAACTTTCTGTCCTGGGCATCCTCCATTGTCAGAGTGAGGCCCAGCGCAGATTGGAGGAACAGCACCTCATACTTCGCTTGGGCAGTTAACATACCAGCGATATGAACATTGACTTATCTAACTTCAATTAGCCCTTGCTTTCCCTCTCTCTCCATCCCTCCTCCTTCCCAGTTCTCCCACCAGTCTCACTGTCTCCCACAACATTCAATCTCTTTCCCGCCGACATCTCCGACATCAGTCTAAAGAAGGGTCTCGATCCGAAACGTCACCCATTCTTTCTCTCCAGAGATGCTGCCTGTCTCGTTGAGTTACACCAGCATTTTGTGTCTACCTTCGATTTAAACCAGCATCTGCATTTCTTTCCTACACGAAGTAAAAGGTACGGCAGGACTTTCGGCTAATAATAGCTGTGCCGAACATGAGACGACCAACCTTACCTGCCTGCTCACAATGCATATCCCTTCATTACCTGAAAATCTGAACTTGTCTTAAATATCACTATTTTATCTGCCTCCAACACCAGTGGAGTGGGTGGTAAGATTTTAGGACCCGTTATACAGGATGATGTGACAGAGTATTTATAAGTGCACGATGAAATAGGCATAAGTTGGCATGGCTTTGTGAAGGGAAGGTCGTGTTTGATAAATTTTCTGGAATTATTTGAAGAAGTAAATAGCAAGACAGCCAACGGAGAGACAGTAGGTGTTGTTTACTTTGATTTTCAGAAAACCTTTGACCAGGTGTCACAAGATGGCTGCTTAGGAAGATGAGAGCCCATGCCGTCAAAGGGCAAACGCCAGCATGGATAACTGGTTGGCTGGATGGCAGAAGACAAAGTGTGGCAATAAAGGGGGATTTTTTTCTCGTTGGCTAAAAGTAACTAGTGGAGATCTTCAAGGATTGGTGTTTGTCCGCTACTCCACGTTTTATATTATGATTTGGACGAGGGGATTGAAGGCTTTGTGGCAAAGTTTGCGGATGTTACGAAAAGAGGTGGAAGCAGGGACTCCACGGAAGGATTTGGACATGTTGGGGGAATGGGCAGAGAAGTGGCAGATGGAATATAGTGTAGCAAAGTGCGGAGTATTTGGTAGTAGGAATAATGGCGTAGACTATTGTCTAAGTGGAGAAATAATCCATAAATCGGAAGTGCAAAGGGACTTGGGAGTGCTGCTTAAGGATTCCCAATGTTTTTATCTGCAAGTTGAATCGGTGAGAATGATCAGCCATGATCACATGGAATGGTGGTGCTGGCTTGAAGGGCCGAATGGCCTACTCCTGCACCTATTGTCTATTGTCTATTGTCTAATGGAAGCAAAGTCAATGCTTGCATTTATTTCAAGAGGACTTGTATACAAAAACACGGATGTAATGTTGAGACTATACAAGGCGCTGGGAAGGCCGCATTTGGAATATTGTGAGCAATTCTGGGCACCATATCAGAGGAAAGGTGTGCTGGCTCTGGAGAGGGTCCAGAGGAGGTTTACAAGAATGATCCCAGCAATAAGTTAACCTATGGCGAGCGTTTGTCGGCTCCCGGCTTGCACTCGGAGTTTAGAAGTATGAGGGTGGACCTCATTGAAACATACAGATATGTGAATGGTTTAAATCCAGTGGATGTGGAAAGTATGTTTCCACTTGTGGGAGCGTCTCGGACAAGAGATCATTTCCTCAGAATGCATCTACGTTCTCTTTTGAAGATGCTCAGAAATTTAATTAGTCAGAAGGTGATGAATTTGTGGAATTATTTGCCACAACAGGGTGTGTAGGTCACGTCAGTGGATATTTAAAGGCGTAGACAGAAAGATTCTTAATTAATACAGGTATCAGAAGTTATGGGGGAAGGCAGGAGAATGGGGTTTGGAGGGCAAAAGTTTGGCGGATAAGACGATTGGCCGAATGGTCTAATTCTACTCCTATTCCTTATCACCCAATGCAGACCTCCGATGCACACACTGCCCCTTGCTTTCCCCGCACACCTCGTTTAAACTTCATCCCTTTCACCATAAAGGGGTGGCCTTCAATACTTGATATTTCCATCTTGCGAGGAATGTTCTGACTGTTTACCATATCTTTGCCTCTCATAATTTGCTATCGATCTATCAGGTTACTGCCCGAACTCCGATGAATCAGTCCAACGTCTGGTTGTTCATACGCTCCAGGCGATGTTCTTGTAAACGTCTTGAACACGATTTCCGAAGCGCCCATATCCTTCGTGAACGACAGCGAACATAACTGTCTGTACACAATGCTGCAAAAGCGGCCGAAGTAAAGTTCTCTAAAGTTGAATATTGACATCTGACTCATATTCAATGACTCGGTCAACTATAGCAAGCATTCTACGCGGCTTATTTATGACTCTAAACGTACTACCACGATTTGCGTGTTTCGCATTGGGAACTCAAGGTCCATCATAAGCAATGCTGATGCTGCGATGCACTTATATTGTACAGACAGTGAGGGCTGTTGTGCCTCGATGTGTACTGCTGATGTTCTGCTGATGTGTACTGCTGATGTTCTGCTGATGTTCATGCTGATGTTCATCCACGGAAGGGCGCCATGACAGTATATTCCCACTGTCCATGTACTGAAGTGCGCTGTGTGTGGATGTTGCCGTGTGCTGCTGATGTTCATCCAGGGGAGGGCGCCATTACAGTATATTGCCACTGTACATGCACTGAGGTGCGCTGTGTGTGGATGTTGCCGTGTGCTGCTGGTGTTCATCCACAGGAGAGCGGTGTGACAGTCTATTGCCACTGTACATCCACTGGGGTGCGCTGTGTGTGGATGTTGCGGTGTGCTGCTGATGTTCATCCAGGGGAGAGCGATGTGACAGTCTATTGCCACTGTACATCCACTGGGGTGCGCTGTGTGTGGATGTTGCCGTGTGCTGCTGATGTTCATCCAGGGGAGAGCGATGTGACAGTCTATTGCCACTGTACATCCACTGGGGTGCGCTGTGTGAGGATGCAGCAGTGCACTGTTAAAAAAGAACACTGGGTACAAAAGTCATAGCAGCAGAGTTAGTGCACCAAGGCCCATCGAGTCCACTCCGGCATTCTATCATGGATCACCTATCGTTCCCACTCAACTCCATTCTCCTGCCGCCTCCCCGTAATTGTCGACACTCTTATGAATCACGACCATGTCCAGCTCCGATTTTAAAATACCCAATGATGGTTTCTACAGCTATCTGTGGCAGAATTCCAAAGATTTACCACCTTCTTACGAAATAAATCTCTCATCATCTCATTTTAAATGTACGTCCTTTTATTCTGAGGCTAGTCAAAGGGTGATGAATCTGGGGAATGCTGCCACAGACGCCTCTGGAGGCCGTCATTGGGGCATTAACAGGTTTTTAAATTGGGGATTGACAGGTCCGTGATTAGTAAGTGTCAAAGTTGCGGTTGGGTTTTAGTGGGAAAGATAGGGCAGCCATGATCGAATGGCGGATCAGACTCGGTGAGCCTAGTAACTTACTCAAATGACGTATGAACTTATGAACTAATTACTGACTCCGGGATTGGACGGAGTCTATAGACATAGAAAGCTTAGAAAATAGGTGCAGGGGATGCCCTTTGGCCCTTCGAGCCAGCACCGCCATACACTGTGATCATGGCTGATCATGCACAATCAGTAACCTGTGCCTGCCTTCTCTACAAATCCATGATTCCGCTTGCCCCTAGAGCTCTAACACTGGTCGCTATTCAAGGATTTGACAATTGACCCGAACGACGACGTCAACACCTTTCCAAATGCCATGAGAAAATGTGCGCAGAAATGCGATTCCCGACGCAGTCTAGCCATCTCTTTATCCAGCTAATTGCGAAAAGCCACGCTAGCTCTCCAGCTCTCTAGCTGTCTAGCTCTCTAGCCATCTAGCTGTCTAGCTGTCTAGCTATGTGGCTATCTAGCCATCTCGATCTGTAGCTATTAATATAGTTATATATCTACCCAACTAGCTATCTAGCTAAGGTAGACAAAATGCTGGAGTAACTCAGCGGGTCAGGCAGCATCTCAGGAGAGAATGAATGGGTGACGTTTCGGGTCGAGCCCTTCAGACTGATGTCAGCGGATGGAGCCGGAAAAAGATAGGATACAGGCGGAGACAGGAAGACTGGTGGGAGAACTGGGAAGGGGGGTGGATTGAGAGGGAAAGCAGGGACTATCTGAAGTTAGACAAGTCAATGTTGATACCGCAGAGGTGTAAACTACCCAAGCGAAATATGAGGTGATGTTCCTCCAATTTGCGCTGGTCCTCACTCTGACAATGGAGGAGGCCCATGACAGAAAGGTCAGATTGGTAATGGGAGGGGGAGTTGAAATGCTGAGCCACCGGAAAATCAGGTTGGTTGAGACTGACTGAGCGGAGGTGTCCAGCGAAACGATCGCCGAGCCTGCGCTTGGTGTCGCCGATGGAGAGAGGTTGACACTTCGAACAGCGGATACAGTTGATGACGTTGGAGGAGGTGCAGGTGAATCTCTGCCTCACCTGGAAAGACTGTTCGGGTCCTTGGATGGAGTTGATTGGGGAGGTAAAGGGACTCGCCCCTCAAACACCTGTCCCTTTAACTCCCCACTCGACCAACATCTGTCCCTTTACTTCTCCCCTCGACCAACGCCTGTCCCTTTACCTCTCCCCAACTAGCCTTCTAACCGTCTCGCCAAATAGCCATCTACCTTTCAAGCGATCTTGCCATCCAGTCATCTGTACGTATAACCATCTATTTAGCGATCTAACCGTTTAGCTAGCTATCACAAAATGCTGGAGAAACCCAGCAGGTCAGACAGCATCTAGGAGCGGGAATGGGTGACGTATCGGGTCAACCATTCCCTCTCTCCGATATGCTGCCTGACCTGCTGATTTAATCCAGCATTTGTTGAAACCTTCGATTTGTACCAGCATCTGCATTTATTTTCCTAACTATCCAGGTATCTCACGTGCTAGGTAGCTGTCTATCTAGCTGGATCTAACAAGATCTCCCTCTCTCACGAGGCCCACAGAGGATGAGAAAGAGAGAGCGCACCCTTCAAATAGCTGCCTAGATAGAGAACTACCTATCTTACTATCAATATATCCAACTATCTCGCCATACAGATATCCAGCTTTCTAGCTGTCTAGCATTGCATGTAGATAGCTATCTAGGTAGTTCGCTATCTTGCTATCGAGATAGCTCACAGGCTGTCTGACAGTCTATCCTGCTGGCTAGCAATGTAGCTCTCGAGATAGCTGGATTCATAGCTACAGAGTTAGATATTTTGGTAACTACATAGCTAGGTTGCTAACGAGACTGATGGCTAGATAGATAGATAACTAGATTAGTAGATTGTTAGCCAACCACTTTGACGGTCAGATAGCGGTTTAGCTTGGTAGAGCTTTGCTAGATGGCTAGTGAGGTAGGCATCTAGCCAGCCACACCAGTAGATGGCTCAGTAGACAGATAGCAAGTGAGTTTTACAGAGATTTAGCACCTATCTAGCTGGATCCAACTAGGACTCTCTCGTTCTCCCTTTCACGCGGCCGCCAGAAAGCGAGTGAGCGAGAGAGGGCACTCCACAAAGAGTTGCCTACAAAACTACCGAATTATTTTGCTGTGCAGAGATCCAGCTATCTCGCCACCCATCTATCTAACGTTCAAGCTATCTAGCAATGCAGCTATTTAGCTATGTAATAATAATAATAATAATAATTCATTCATTTTTTATAGCGCCTTATCGGGTGCTCAAAGCGCTTTACAAAAACAATTAACATAGAAACAAACAGACAAACTATCCTGACGGAAAAGCGGCGAATACACAACGCCAGCGTCCTCTCACGTCAGGGTCCGGCAGTAGACATCAAAAAGCACAAGACACACAGATATAATTTTTACACAAACAGCCATCACAGTGATTGGTCTAGGCACACCCTCACTGTGATGGAAGGCAAAGTCTTATCTCCTCCTCATTCTTCTCCCGTGGTGCCACGAGGTGATCGAGGCTCCCAACTTTTTGAAGCCCCCACCGGGCGATGGAAAGTCCCAGGGCCGAGCCGAGCAGGCCGATGAAAGTCCTGAGCCCCCACCGGGCGATGGAAAGTGCTGCGGCCGAGCCACGCAGGGCGATGAAGGGCCTGCGGGCGGGTCGATCGTACCTCGCGCTTCGGGGCGGTCGAAGCTGCTACGGCTGGAGCTCCCGAAAGCCGGTCGCCAGCCAGGGACCTGCGAACTCCCGATGTTGCGAGCTAACACGCTCTCTGGCTGTCTTTCCCGCTGGCTATCAATCTACATAACTTGATATCCAGCTATTTGGCTGTCATGCTAACTAGTAAAGCAGCTTTCCGCCTATTTAGGGATCCAGCAACCTATCAATTTGACTATCCATCCAGCTGTCCAGCTGTATAGTTAACAGGCTAAATAGCTATCTCTCTAACTAGCTAGCATGCTATCTATCTCTCTATCGAGCTAGCCACCTAGCTATGCACACTTCTAACTATTTACCTAGGTAGCTATCTTACTATCTAGCGAGCTATATATTTAGATATCTCCCCAGTTATCTACCCCGTTGGCTAGGAATCCAACTATCCAGCTATTCAGCTATATAGCTCGCAGTCTAGCTAGCTATCCAGTGATCTAATTACGGAGCTATCTATCCACTTGTCTCTGTGAGAATCAATCTATCTATTTATTTCTTAATCTGGCCATCTAGCGATTTACATATCTCCTATTGCTATCCAACTATCTAGCTATTTAGCCATGTAGTTATCTATCTAGCCAGCTGCATAGCTATCTATCTATCTAACTATGTAGCCAGCTGGCCAACAATCCTTCTAGCCATCTACTCATCAAGCCATCTCGTTATCTGACTACCCACCCATCTGGCGTTATTCAGCTCGCCATCTACCCAACCAGCCAGCTTCCCAGCTGGTCAATTAGTCAAGTAGCCAACTAGCCTTTCATCCGTCTAGCCAGATAGCCATTTAGGCATCTAGTCATCCAGTCATTTAGATATATAGCCATTATGAGTGATCTATCTGGCAATTAATTTGCTAGGTAGCTATCTACAAAGCTAGGTATAGCTAGATCTCCATCTGTGGGCCTCGCGAGAGAGGGAGCGCACCGCATAGAGAGCTGCCTATGTCTCTAGCTAGACAATAGACAATAGGTGCAGGAGGAGGCCAGGAGGAGGCCAATCGGCCCTTCGAGCCAGCACCGCCATTCAATGTGATCATGGCTGATCATTCTCAATCAGTACCCCGTTCCTGCCTTCTCCCCATACCCCCTGACTCCGCTATCCTTAAGAGCTATATCTAGCTCTCTCTTGAATGCATTCAGAGAATTGGCCTCCACTGCCTTCTGAGGCAGAGAAATCACAGATTCACAACTCTCTGACTGAAATTATTTTTCCTCATCTCAGTTCTAAATGGCCTACCTCTTAATTAAACTGTGGCCCCTTGTTCTGGACTCCCCCAACATTGGGAACATGTTTCCTGCCTGTAACGTGTCCAACCCCTTAATAATCTTATACGTTTCGATAAGATCTCCTCTCATCCTTCTAAATTCCAGTGTATACAAGCCTAGTACTCCAGGTGCGGTCTCACTAGGGCCCTGTACAACTGCAGAAGGACCTCTTTGCTCCTATACTCAACTCCTCTTGTTATGAAGGCCAACAGTCCATTGGCTTTCTTCACTGGCTGCTGTACCTGCATGCTTCCTTTCAGTGACTGACGCACTAGGACACCCAGATCTCGTTGTACGTCCCCTGTTCCTAACTTGACACCATTCAGATAATACTTTGCCTTCCTGTTCTTACCACCAAAGTGGATAACCTCACACTTATCCACATTAAACTGAATCTTCCATGCATCCGCCCACTCACACAACCTGTCCAAGTCACGCTGCAACCCCATAGCATCTTCCTCACAGTTCAACCTACCACCCAGCTTTGTATCATCTGCAAATTTGCTAATGGTACTTTTAATCTCTTCATCCATGTCATTGATTTATATTGTAATTAGCTGCGGTCCCAGCACCGAGCCTTGCAGTACCCCATTAGTCACTGCCTGCCATTCTGAAAGGGACCCATTTATCCCCACTCTTTGCTTTCTGTCTGTAAACAAATTTTCTATCCATGTCAGTACCCTATTTCCAATACCATGTGCTCTAATTTTGCCCAATAATCTCCTATGTGGAACCTTGTCAAAAGCTTTCTGGAAGTCAAGGTACACCACATCCACCGGCTCTCCCCTGTCAATTTTCCTAGTTACATCCTCAAAGAATTGCAGAAGATTTGTCAAGCATGATTTCTCCTTCGTAAATCCATGCTGACTCGGAACAATCCTGTTACTGCTATCCAAATGCTCCGCAATTTCGTCTTTTATAATTGACTCCAGCATCTTCCCCACCACTGATGTCAGACTAACTGGTCTACAATTTCCCGTTTTCTCTCTGCCTCCTTTCTTAAAAAGCGGGACAACATTCGCTACCCTCCAATCCACAGGAACTGATCCTGAATCTATAGAACATTGGAAAATGATCACCAATGCGTCCACAATTTCTAGCGCCACCTCCTTAAGTACTCTGGGATGCAGACCATCAGGCCCTGGGGATTTATCAGCCTTCAGTCCAATCAGTCTACCCAACACCATTTCCTGCCTAATGTGGATTTCCTTCAGTTCTTCCGTCACCCTAGGATCTCTGGCCACTAGAACATCTGGAAGATTGCTTGTATCTTCCTTAGTGAAGACAGATCCAAAGTACCGGTTCAACTCGTCTGCCATTTCCTTGTTTCCCATAATAAATTCCCCAGCTTCTGTCTTCAAGGGACCCACATTTGCCTTGACTATTGTTTTCCTCTTCACATACCTAAAAAAACTTTTACTATCCTCCTTTATATCATTGGCTAGTTTACCCTCGTACCTCATCTTTTCTCCCCGTATTGCCTTCTTAGTCGTCTTCTGTTGCTTTTTAAAAGAGTCCCAATCCTCTGGCTTCCCACGCTTCTTTACTTTGTTGTATTTCTGCTCTTTTATTTTTATGCTGTCCTTGACTTCCCTTGTCAGCCACGGGTGTCTCTTACTCCCCTTGGAATCTTTCCTCCTCTTTGGGATAAATTGATCCTGCAACTTCTGCATTATTGTTTCCAATAGTGGAAACATCCTTTCTACATCCACTCTGTCCAAGCCTTAAACTATTCCGGATGTTTCAATGAGGTCCCCCCGCATTCATCTTATCTCCAGCAAGTACAGGCCCAGTGCTGACAAATGCTCATCATAGGTTAACCTACTCATTCCTATGATCATTCTCGTAAACCTACTCTGGACCCTGTTTAGACCCAGCACATCCTTGCTTATATATGGGGCCCATAATTGCTCGCAATAATCCAAATGCTGTCTTACCAGCGCCTTATAGAGCCTCAAAATTGCATCATTGCTTCTGTATACTGTACAAACATTCTTGAACTAAATGCTGGCATCGAATTTGTTTTCTTTGCTACTGAATCGATTTGCAGATTAACTTTTTGGGAATATTGCACCAGCACGCCCAAATCCCTTTGCACCTCCGATTTCTGGATACTCTCCCCATTTGGAAAATAGTCTACGTCTTAATTCCTACCACCAAACTGCACGATTGCACATTGTGCTACACTATATTCCATCTGCCACTTCTCTGCCCACTCTCCCAACCTGTCCAAGTCCTTCTCCCAAGTCCTTGCTTTCTCTACACTACCTGCCTTTCCACTTGTTTTCGTCTCATCCGCAAACATGAACACAAAGCCTTCAATCCCCTCGTCAAAATCATGAATATACAAGGTGAAGAGTTGGGGCCCCAGCACCGACCCCTGCGGAACTCCGCTAGTCGCTGGAAGCCAACCAGAAATAAAAACACTTTTATTGCCAATCTTTCTCACGACACAAGACCCCCTCACTGCACACAGCTCCACTTCCCCCCCCACTCCACCATCTCTCTCCATCCCACTCCTCTCTCTCTCTCCCCTCTGCTTCCTCCCTCTCATCCTCCAGATCTTCCGCTTCCCACTGCTCCCCTTCTCTCCCCACACTCCGGGTCTCTCTCGCCCCCCTCTCACTCCACCAAACCTCTCTACCCACTCCTCGTCTCTATCCCCACAATACCTCTCCCCCCTACTCCCACGGCCCCTCTCTCCCTCTCCTCCAACCATCCGTCTCCCCACACCTCCCCACCCCATTTCTCCCCCTCCTGCTCTCCCCACGTCGCTCAATATTTGCCCGCTTCTTCTCTCCCCGTCACATTGCTCCCTCCCCTCCACCTCTCCCCTTCGCTCCGCTCACTCTCCCCACAATCCTCCTCCTTTCCACTCCTCCCCTTTCACCCCCCTTTCACCTCCATTTCCGTCCACAATCCTCCCCTCTTTCTCCCCACACTCCTCGCTCTCTCTCTCTCTCTCTGGATAAGCAGTGACATTATCAGTGTTGTCAGTGATGGGTCTGGATAAGCAGTGACATGATCACATTAAATCTGACCCCGATGTTTTACATTTGATACGATGTAAAATAAAGAATCCTTTCTTTTTTTCTCTTCAGTTTTTATTGATTTTTCACAGAGATATATACAAAACAGTACAACACCATCGAAATAAATAAAATAAAATAAGAAAAACATCAGAAATAAATAAATAAACTAAATAGATAAATAAATAAACACGTTTGAATACGACAGTGTGGTACACTTACCAAATAAAATATAAAAAAGTAACAATGATTGGTTATCTGGAGATATTTCAATATTCGCACAAACATACCATCTCGTTCTATATAACACAATCTTCCAATATCTAGCTTTGCATTTATCTAGTTCGTGTCATGGCTCAAATAAACGATCCATTTTTCCCACATCTCAAAGAATCCCTTCTTTTTAATTCAAATGTTCGACTCTAAAGGGTTTACGCAGGTTCAATATCCATAACTAATCTAAACTTTAATGAGCACTAATTCCATCTTGCTGCTCTATCCGCGCTGGTAAACACGGCAGCTTAAGATACGTTAACTTGTTATTTTCTTCTTAATTAACACAGGTTAGAAATGCGAATTAACTCTCTCCGGCATACACTTGAAAGAATAACACATAATGCTGAAAATTAAAATGCAGCTTCAGATATGAGAAAGGGGGAGTTGGTTAAATGTGCTGTGTACTTCGCCCAGTGGGGAATATTAGTTCCAGCCGGTGAACACTAGCTGTGGCTCTGTTCAATCTGCAGTTCATTTTGTGGTGAACCACTTCAGACCAGCTGACAGGTTGATGTGAATTCAAACCCACAGACCAGACAGTAAGGTCGGTCTGAGAGTAAGTGACCAACTCATCCGTCTGGGCTGTCCACACAGCGGCACATAGAAAGCTGCCACACACACAGACTTCATTTATGTGCTTATTTATCAAGTCATATTTATGTCACATTTATCAAGAGCATATCTTCCATCATGCAGTGCAAACCTGCCACTCGTAGAAACTGAAATAAACACTTCAATGATCAGGGACTGTTATTAAAAATCACCAATGTATGTGACAGGCAATTATAATGTTTTCTGCTTAATCTGCATCTTTGAGAAGAGTGGACATCTATCGATGTTTAATTTCCTTGATTTCAAGGTTAGAGTTCAGTGGTAATAAAATATCCAAGGGCCATTTAAAAGCAGTTTGTCTGTTAGTGCTGTACCTGGCGCAAATTTTGAGACAAAGGTTGCCGTGTTTCATGGGGAGGGATGGTGCATTTTAGTTCATCTGAACTATTCCCATTTGCCGGCATATGGATCATCTCCCTCTAAACCATTCCCCTCATGTACCTGTCCAAATGTCTTAGTGTTCCCATTATGACGTTACCTATGACACTGTCCACCTCTATGAGGTCACTGCACTGCCTGCTGCGCTCCATGGAATAAAGTCCAGGCGAGCCCAACATTTCCCTGTAACTCCGACCCTTGTTTTCTGGCAACGTGTTGGAAAATATTTTCTTCACTCTTTGCAAATATGTGGCACATTTCCTAAACATGGTGACGTAAGATTATACACGTTACTCCAAGTGCGTCCTCACCAACGTCTTGTCTATCTGAACATAACTTTCTAACTTTTACATTTTATTCACTGGCTGATGAAGACAGTGCGCCAAAGAAACCTTCTCCACCACCCTATCCCCCTGTTACGTCCCTTTTCTTACAACAATGTACTTTTATTCTGAGATCCCTCTGCTCTCCAACACTACCCAGCTAACTACCATTCACGGTGAAGATCATGCCCTGGCTTGTCTTCCCTAATTTAAAATCTCACACATCTGCAAGAAACACTATTTGAAATTTCTCAGGCGACTTTCCAATTTGAAAAAGTTCCTACTTAATCCTTGCCAACCATTTTCAATGCCTGTGATACCGCCTACTTTAGTGTCAACTGCAAACTTTTACATTAGTCCGTTACATTCTCAGGGAACTCATTGACACAGATGACAAACAACAATGAGCGCAGCACCAATCCCTGAGACAGACCACCACTCCTTGACCAATGAACAATAGACAATAGACAATAGGTGCAGGAGTAGGCCATTCAGCCCTTCGAGCCAGCACCGCCATTCAATGCGATCATGGCTGATCACTCTCAATCAGTACCCCGTTCCTGCCTTCTCCCCATACCCCCTCACTCCGCTATCCTTAAGAGCTCTATCCAGCTCTCTCTTGAAAGCATCCAACGAACTGGCCTCCACTGCCTTCTGAGGCAGAGAATTCCACACCTTCACCACCCTCTGACTGAAAAAGTTCTTCCTCATCTCCGTTCTAAATGGCCTACCCCTTATTCTTAAACTGTGGCCCCTTGTTCTGGACGCCCCCAACATTGGGAACATGTTATCTGCCTCTAATGTGTCCAATCCCCTAATTATCTTATATGTTTCAATAAGATCCCCCCTCATCCTTCTAAATTCCAGTGTATACAAGCCCAATCGCTCCAGCCTTTCAACATACGACAGCCCCGCCATTCCGGGAATTAACCTAGTGAACCTACGCTGCACGCCCTCCATAGCAAGAATATCCTTCCTCAAATTTGGAGACCAAAACTGCACACAGTACTCCAGGTGCGGTCTCACCAGGGCCCGGTACAACTGTAGAAGGACCTCTTTGCTCCTATACTCAACTCCTCTTGTTACGAAGGCCAACATTCCATTGGCTTTCTTCACTGCCTGCTGTACCTGCATGCTTCCTTTCATTGACTGATGCACTAGGACACCCAGATCTCGTTGAACTCCCCCTCCTCCTAACTTGACACCATTCAGATAATAATCTGCCTTTCTATTCTTACTTCCAAAGTGAATAACCTCACACTTATCTACATTAAACTGCATCTGCCATGTATCCGCCCACTCACACAACCTGTCCAAGTCACCCTGCAGCCTTATTGCATCTTCCTCACAATTCACACTACCCCCCAACTTAATATCATCTGCAAATTTGCTAATGGTACTTTTAATCCCTTCGTCTAAGTCATTAATGTATATCGTAAATAGCTGGGGTCCCAGCACCGAACCTTGCGGTACCCCACTGGTCACTGCCTGCCATTCCGAAAGGGACCCATTTATCCCCACTCTTTGCTTTCTGTCTGTCAACCAATTTTCTATCCATGTCAGTACCCTACCCCCAATACCATGTGCCCTAATTTTGCCCACTAATCTCCTATGTGGGACCTTGTCGAAGGCTTTCTGAAAGTCTAGGTACACCACATCCACTGACTCTCCCTTGTCAATTTTCCTAGTTACATCCTCAAAAAATTCCAGTAGATTTGTCAAGCATGATTTCCCCTTCGTAAATCCATGCTGACTCGGAATGATCCCGTTACTGCTATCCAAATGCTCAGCAATTTCGTCTTTTATAATTGACTCCAGCATCTTCCCCACCACTGATGTCAGACTAACTGGTCTATAATTACCCGTTTTCTCTCTCCCTCCTTTCTTAAAAAGTGGGATAACATTTGCTATCCTCCAATCCACAGGAACTGATCCTGAATCTATAGAACATTGAAAAATGATCTCCAATGCTTCCACTATTTCTAGAGCCACCTCCTTAAGTACTCTGGGATGCAGACCATCAGGCCCTGGGGATTTATCAGCCTTCAGTCCCATCAGTCTACCCAAAACCATTTCCTGCCTAATGTGGATTTCCTTCAGTTCCTCCATCACCCTAGGTTCTCCGGCCCCTAGAACATTTGGGAGATTGTGTGTATCTTCCTCAGTGAAGACAGATCCAAAGTAACGGTTTAACTCGTCTGCCATTTCTTTGTTCCCCATAATAAATTCCCCTGCTTCTGTCTTCAAGGGACCCACATTTGCCTTGACTATTTTTTTCCTCTTCACGTACCTAAAAAAACTTTTGCTATCCTCCTTTATATTATTGGCCAGTTTACCCTCGTACCTCATCTTTTCTCCCCGTATTGCCTTTTTAGTTAACTTTTGTTGCTCTTTAAAAGAGTCCCAATCCTCTGTCTTCCCACTCTTCTTTGCTATGTTATACTTCCTCTCCTTAATTTTTATGCTGTCCCTGACTTCCCTTGTCAGTCACAGGTGTCTCTTACTCCCCTTAGAGTCTTTCCACCTCTTTGGAATAAATTGATCCTGCAACCTCTGCATTATTCCCAGGAATACCTGCCATTGCTGTTCTACCGTCTTCCCTGCTAGGGCCTCCTTCCAGTCAATTTTGGCCAGCTCCTGCCTCATGCCTCTGTAATCCCCTTTGCTATACTGTAATACCGACACTTCCGATTTTCCCTTCTGCCTTTCCATTTGCAGAGTAAAACTTATCATGTTGTGATCACTGCCTCCTAATGGCTCTTTTACCTCTAGTCCCCTTATCAGATCAGGATCATTACACAACACTAAATCCAGAATTGCCTTCTCCCTGGTAGGCTCCAGTACAAGCTGTTCTAAGAATCCATCTCGAAGGCACTCTACAAACTCTCTTTCCTGGGGTCCATTTCCAATCTGATTTTCCCAGTCTACCTGCATGTTGAAATCTCCCATAACCACCGTAGCATTACATTTTTGACACGCCAATTTTATCTCCTGATTCAACTTGCACCCTATGTCGAGGCTACTGTTTGGGGGCCTATAGATAACTCCCATTAGGGTCTTTTTACCCTTACAATTTCTCATTTCTATCCATACTGATTCAACATCTGTACGTGGATGGGACGGGTTGAGAGGGATATGGGGCAAACGCGGGCAGGTGGCACTGGGATAGAAGGGGCAAGTTGCATTGGAGTGGGCTAGTTGGGCCGGATATTTCCGTGCTGCATGACTCCATGACGCTGTGACTTTTAAATGTATTCTTATATAGTGCACGGGGGAGAGAAAGAGGGAGAGAGAGAGAGAGAGAGAGGGAAGTGGAGGGAGAGAGAGGAAGTAATAAATATTAGCCCAATATATTGTAAATTTTGTTCTCAAGTGGAGGGGTGGTCATGGTATCAAATATTAGTTTAGTTTATCATTGTAAATTTATGAAAATGAAGTGGAGAGGGGGAGAGAGAAAGGGGGAGAGAGGAGAAAGAAAGAGAGGGGGAGAGACTGAAGGAAGGGATAGAGAATGATGAGAGAGAAGGGGAAAGAGAGGGAGGACAGAGAGGGGAAGTGAGAGAGAGAGGTGAGATAGAGGGGGAAGAGAGAAGAGGAAGAGAGGGGAGAGTTTAGTTTTTATTTTAACTTAGTTTATTTTATTTAGTCAAAAGAGAGGAGAAAGAGAAATGGGGTGGGGAAGAGAGAGAGGCGGGGAGACAGGGGAAGAGAGAGAGATGGGAGAAAAGGGAGAGAGGGAGAGGGCAGAGAGAGGGGAGAGAGAGAGGAAATGTCGGGAGAGGGAGGGAAGGGGTGAGTGGGGAGAGAGAAAGCGGGGAGATGGTATCGAATATTAGTTTAGTTTAAATGATTAGTGTAAATGTAGTCTTATAAAATGGGGGGGAAGGAAAAAGAAGTAGAGAAAGAGGGGAAAGAGAGTGAGGGGGAAGGAAGGGGAGGGAGACAGAGTGGGTAACAAATATTC
This sequence comes from Rhinoraja longicauda, assembly GCF_053455715.1. Taxonomy (NCBI): domain Eukaryota; kingdom Metazoa; phylum Chordata; class Chondrichthyes; order Rajiformes; family Arhynchobatidae; genus Rhinoraja; species Rhinoraja longicauda. The sequence continues at coordinate 37,359 of NW_027601987.1, read as the reverse complement.
GTTTAATTTATTGTTGAATTTATTATAAAATGGAATGCGAGAAAGAATATCAAATATTCGTTTAGTTTAGAAACTTAGAAACATAGAAAATAGGTGCAGGAGTAGGCCATTCGGCCCTTCGAGCATGCACCGCCATTCAATATGATCATGGCTGATCATCCAGCTCAGTAGCCTGTACCTGCCTTCTCTCCATACCCCCTGATCCCTTTAGCAAAAAGGGCCACATCTAACTCCCTCTTAAATATAGCCAATGAACTGGCCTCAACTACCTTCTGTGGCAGAGAATTCCACAGACTCACCACTCTCTGTGTGAAGAAATGTTTTCTCATCTCCGTCCTAAAAGACTTCCCCTTATCCTTAAGCTGTGACCCCTGGTTCTGGACTTCCCCAACATCGGGAACAATCTTACCGCATCTAGCCTCTCCAACCCCTTAAGAATTTTATATGTTTCTATAAGATCCCCCCTCAGTCTTCTAAATTCCAGCGAGTACAAGCCCAGTCTATCCAGTCTCTCCTCATATGTAAGTCCCGCCATCCCAGGGATCAATCTGATAAACCTTCTCTGTACTCCCTCTAAGGCAAGAACGTCTTTCCTCAGGTTAGGAGACCAAAATATACACAATACTCCAGGTGCGGTCTCACCAAGGCCCTGTACAACTGCAGCAGAACCTCCCTGCTTCTAAACTCAACTCCTCTTGCTATGAATGCCAACATACCATTCGCTTTCTTCACTGCCTGCTGCACCTGCATGCCTGCTTTCAATGACTGGTGCACCATGACACCCAGGTCACGTTGCATCTCCCCTTCTCCTAATCGTTCACTATTCAGGTAATACTCTGCTTTCCTGTTCTTGCCGCCAAAGTGTATAACCTCACATTTATCCACGTTATATTGCATCTGCCATGCATTTGCCCACTCGCCTAATCTATCCAAGTCACTCTGCAGCCTCCTAGCATCCTCCTCGCAGCTAACACTGCCACCCAGCTTCGTGTCATCCGCAAACTTAGAGATGTTGCATTCAATTCCCTCGTCCAAATCATTAATATACACTGTAAATAACTGGGGTCCCAGCACTGAGCCTTGCGGTACCACACTAGTCACTGCCTGCCATTCCGAAAAGGACCCGTTTATTCCTACTCTTTGCTTCCTGTCCGCCAATCAATTTTCTATCCACCTCAACACTGAACCCTCAATACCGTGTGCTTTAAGTTTGTACACCAATCTCCTATGTGGGACCTTGTCGAAGGCCTTCTGAAAGTCCAGATATAACACATCGACTGGTTCTCCCTTATCCACTCTACTAGTTACATCCTCGAAAAATTCTATAAGATTCGTCAGACATGATTTGTGAATTTGTGAATTTGTGAAAAGGGGGAGAGAAAGTGGAGAGATTATTATTAGTTTAGAAACATAGAAACGTAGAAAATAGGTGCAGGAGGAGGCCATTTGACCTTTCGTGCCAACACCGCATTCATTGTGATCATGGCAGATCATACACAATCAGTAACCTGTGCATGCTTCTCCCCATATTCTTTGATTCCACTCGCCCCTAGAGCTCTTTAATTTCGTTTAGTTTATTTAGTCAAAGGAGAGGAGCGAGAGAGATGGGATGAGTGTGAGAGAGAGAAGCGGAGAGTGAAAGGGGAAAGAGTTATGACATTAGTCCGCGCGGGAATAGGTGAGGCTTCGGGTCGAGACACTTCTACAGACTGATGTCAGGGGGGCGGGACAAAGAAAGGATATAGGTGGAGACAGGAAGACAGTGGGAGAACTGGGAAGGGGAGGGGGGAATAGGAGAGAGACAGAGGAACTCTCTAAAGTTGGATATGTCAATGTTCATACCGCTGGGCTGCAATCTGCTCAAGCGAAATATGAGGTGCTATTTCTCCAATTTCCGGTGGGCCTCACTACGGCACTGGAGGAGGTCCATGACAGAAAGGTCAGACCCGGTGGCTGAGCACTTCAACTCCCCCTCCCACTCACAGTCTGGCCTTTCTGAGAATTTCACTACTTCACAACTCTCTGGGTGAAAGAGTTTTTCCTCATCTCAGTACTAAATGGCCTACCCCAGAATCTTAAACTGTGGCACCTGGTTCTGGACTCCCCCAACATCGGAAACATGTTTCCTGCATCCCTTAATAATTGTATCTGTTTCTATAAGATCCCCTCTCATCCTTCTAAACTCCAGTGAATACAAGCACAGTCGCTCCATTCTTTCATCATATGACAGTCCCGCCATCCTGGGAATTAACCTCGTGAACCTGCGCTGCATTCCATCAATAGCAAGAATGTCCTTCCACAAATTGGGAGACCAAATGTGCACACAATACCTCAGATGTGGTCTCACCAGGGCCCTGTACAACTGCAGAAGGATCTCTTTGCTCCTGTACTCAAATCCTCTCGTTGCGAAGGCTAACATGCCATTAGCTTTCTTCACTGCCTGCCATATCTGCATGCTTACTTTTAGTGACTGATCTACAAGGATTCCCAGGTCTTGTTGCACTTCCCCTTATCATAATCGGACACCATTCAGATAATAATCTGCCTTCTTGTTCTTGCCACCAAAGTGGGTAACCTCCCATTTATCCACATTACACTGCATCTGCCCACTCACCCAACCTATACAAGTCACCCTGCATCCTCATAGCATCTTTTTCACAGTTCATCATGCCACCCAGCTTTGTGTCATCTGCAAATCTGCTTATGTTACTTTTTATTCCTTCATCAAAATCATCTATATATGGATTGTAAATGGCTGCGGTCCCAGAACCGAGCCTTGCGGTACCCCATTAGTCACTGCCTGCCATTGCGAAAGGGACCCATTAATTCCTACTCTTTGATTCCTATCTGCCAACCAATTTTCTATCCATGTCAATACACTGCCCCCTATACTACGTGCTCTAATTTTGCCCACTCATCTCCTGATTGCCCACTAATTGGCCACTAACCAGTGTCCTCATGTACCTGTCCAAATGTCGTAGTGTTATTACTATGGCACGCCCTGTGATACTGTGCACCTCCATGAGATCACTGCTCTCTCTACTGAGCTCCATGGAATAAAGTCCTGGCGTGTCCAGCCTTTCCCTCGAGCTCCGAACCTTGTCTCCGGGCAACTTGTTCGATAATATATTCAGCGCTCTTTACAAATTAGTGGCATATTGCCCAAACACGGTGGCTAAAAATATGCACATTACTCCAAGTGCGTCCTCACTAACGTCTTGTCCAACTGAACATAACTTTCCAACTTTTAAATTTTATTCACTGGCTGATGAAGACAGTTCGCCAAAAAAACCTTCTCCACCACCCTATCCCCCTGTTACGTCCCTTTTTTTGCAACGATGTACTTTTGTTCTGCGATCCCTCTGCTCTACAACACTCCCCATCGAACTATCATTCACGGTGAAGATCATGCCCTGGTCTGACTTCCCAAAATTTAAACCTCACACTTACCTGCAACAAACACCATTTGCTATTTCTCAGCTCACTTTCCAATCTGAAAAAGTTCCTGCTTTAATTCTTGCTCACCATTTTCACTGACTGTGATATCACAGGGGGGGGGGGAGATAAAAAGGCGAAAGAGAGAGGGGGTGAGAGAGAGAGGGTGAGAGAAAGATTGAGAGAGGGTGAGAGAGAGGGGAGAGAGAAAGAGAGAGAAAGGGTGGAGAGGGAGAGTGATAGGGTAGAAAGAGGGGGAGAGGGGGTATCAAATATTAGTTGTTTAATTTATTATTTTTAATGTTTTCTTATACAGCGGAGGGGGGAGAGAAAGAGGAGAGAGAGAGAGAGGGAGAGGGAGAGATAGGGAGGGGAGGGGGAGAGAGGGGATAACAAATATTAGCTTAATATATTGTAAATTTTATTATAAAGTGGAGGGGGGCAGGGTATCAAATATTAATATAGTTTAATTTAGTTTAGTATATTTAGTCAAAAGGGATGAGAGGGAGATGGGGTGAGTGCGTGAGAGAGAGAAGGGGAGAGAGAGAGGGTGTGGAATGTTTGGTATATTAGTTTAGTTTCTGCGCTATATCTCTAAATTAATAAATCTGTGAACGGGCGATCGCTGGTCGGAACGGACTCGGTGGGCTGAAGGGCCTGTTTCCGTGCTGCATCTGAAATAAAAAGGGAAAAGGTGAAACAGGTAGAGGAGGGCGAGTTTTTGGCCTGTTTCAAGATGGCCGACTTTTGCCTCCTGTTCCCACCAGAGGGCAACAGAAAGGTCGTTTACTCCCGTAACCACGAAATATCACCATCCCCCACCCCACCCCTTATCCAGAGTCCAGTCCCCATGATGGTCAACATCTACACTGAATAGGTGGTGGTGTTTCAGGACAGGGGGAGGGGGGAGAGTGAGAGAGGGGAATAAGAGGGGGAGAGAGTTGAGGGGAGAGGGACGAGGAAGAGAGAGGTGTGAGAGCGAGAGGGGAGAGATGGGAGGGAGACAGGGCACCGAAAGAGAGGTGGAAGAGAGAGGGCAGTAAGAGAGGGGGAGAGAGAGTGGAGGCGGAGTGAGAGAGAGTGAGAGAGAGGGCAGAGAGAGAGGGCGGAGAGAGGGAGAAATGGGAGAGAGTAGGAGAGAGAGAGAGGGGGAGAGGGGGGATCAAATATTTGTTAGGTTTAATTTATTATTGTAAGTGTATTATAAAGTGCAGGGGGGAGAATGAGAGGGTAGAAACTGAAATAAACACTTCAATGATCAGGGACTGTCATTAAAAATGATCAATACATATGACAGGCAATGGTGTTATTTTTCTGCTTAATCTGCATCTTTGAGCAACGTGGCCACTTGTTGATGTTTAATTCCTCCGACTTCAAGGCTAGAGTTTAGTGGGAACTCAATATCCAAACAGAAGTCAGGCGGGTTAAAAGCAGTTTATTTGTTAGTGCTGCACCTGCCACAAATGTCAGGCACATGTTGTGGTGTTTCATGGGGAGGGAGAGCGTATTTCACTTCATCAGACGGTTATCAAATGTCAGTCTAGTTTAATTGTTCATTGCAAATGTCATTTTATCAAGTGGAGAGTGGGGAGAAAGAAGAGAGAGAGAGAGAGAGAGAGAGAGAGAGAGAGAGAGAGAGAGAGAGAGAGAGAGAGAGAGAGAGAGAGAGAGAGAGAGAGAGAGAGAGAGAGGGAGAGAGAGAGAGGGGGAGAGAGAGGGGGGAGAGAGCGGGGGGAAGAGAGAGGGGTGAGAGAGAGAGAGGGAGGGGAGAGCGGGGAGAGGAGAGAGAGAGGGGGGAGAGAGAGAGAGACGGAAGAGAGAGGGGGGAGAGTGAGAGGGGGAGAGAGAGGGGGAGAGAGAGTGAGACAGTGATGGAGGGAGGGGGAGAGACGGGGAGAAAAGGGGGAGGGAGAGAGAGAGAGAGAGAGAGGGAAAGAGGGAGGAGGAGAGAACGAGAGAGAGGGAGAGAGATAAGAAAGAGAGGGAGAGAGGGAGAGGGTGGGTGAGAGAGAGAGGGAGAGAGAGAGAGAGGGAGCGAGAGAGAGGGAGGGAGGGATAGAGGGAGAGAGAGAGCGGGGTAGAGAGCGAGAGAGGGGGAGAGGGAAAGGGAGGGGGAGAGGGGGAAGGGAGAGAGAGAGAGAGAGAGAGAGAGAGAGAGAGAGAGAGAGAGAGAGAGAGAGAGAGAGAGAGGGGGGGGGGGGAGAGGGAGAGAGAGAGACGGAAGAGAGAGGGAGAGGGGGAGAGAGGGGGGCGGAGTCCCACCCACCCTACCCCTGACCGGTCCCCAGTGCGGAAGGCGGGAGGGTGAGAATGAGGAGGTAGAAACTGAAATAAACACTTCAATGATCAGGGACTGTCATTAAAAATGATCAATATATATGACAGGCAATGGTGTTATTTTTTCTGCTTAATCTGCGTCTTTGATTGGGTGAATGTGAGGGGCTGGGGGTCCTGGAGCGGGGCCGGCGATGGGATCATCCGCCCGGGACTGACAGCTGGAAGATGCGGCGGTGAATGTGAGGAGCCGGAGCCCGGAGCGGAGAGACTGCGGCCGCCCTCTGGGATGCGCTCAGGGCGGGGGTTTATTAATGAGCCGCAGCGCTGAGGTGAGCGGATATTTCACCGCGCTCTTCACCTGCTCCCTGAACTTGGACTGGGTCACCGCGTAAATAAATGTGTTGGTGCAGCAGCTGAGATTCCTCAGCAAAAACCCGACGTTGTTAAAGATCCATTGAGAATCATTCATATCAGTCCCAATCCCTGTGATCTGATAATAGACGAAGTTTACAACCGCCGTCAGCCACAGGAGGATGAAGCTGCCAGAGATGGTGAAGAGTAAAACCACAGACCTCCTCCTGCTCTCCATCTCCGGGTCACTGCGCTTCTCCCCCTTGCTCTGACCCCTCAGCCCCTGACGGACCCGACTGGCCACTAAAATGTGCCGGACTGTCAGAGCGTTGAGCAGCAGGATCACAGCGAAAGGGAGGAGCGGAGTTAAAACCGTGTCGATCCAGTCAAATGCCACCCACCCGGGGTCAGTGTAAGCACTGTCCACCAGGTCACAGCCCCACGGGACATTGTCGATGATTATCCAGGGTTCCAGTGTGAAGTAGCGGGGAACGTTTTTCAGACACAGCAGAACGCCGGCTGTTGCGAGAACCGCAGCCGCAGTTTTCCCGGTGCAATATTTTGTTTTCAGCTTCTGGCAACAAATGGCGACAAAGCGATCAAAGGTGAAAGTGACGGTGAACCAGACAGAACAGCGTGTAGCTGCAGTCCTCAGTACAAGGATAACACTGCACACAGGGTAGATGGACAGGAAACTCCAATAAAAGTAATGGTATCGGATCCGAAACAAAATGACCTCGGTGATCAGGGTGAGTAGATCGGCCGCTGCCATGGCCACCAGGTAGCGAGTGGTGCAGGTGGAGAGGCCGCACTTTCCCCGGGACAGGATCACAATCGCCACTAAATTCACTGCGGAAAGAGAAGGGGAGCGGACACTGGACATTACTGAACACGGTCTCCGGGGCTGAACACCGGCTCCACTTTCAGCTGGAGATCAGGAGTGTTGGAGTCGGTGCGCGGCTGCAGGTTTAACAATGTCAGACCCGGCTCCGACTGTGCCCGACCTGCCTGCTTCAGGGGAGAGGAGATAAGGCGACGGGCGGGGTAAAGGGCGGGGAGGGAACGAGCAGCCGCCCGCTACAATAGGCGGAATGGTCCTGTCTACAGTTAACCCCGCTCACAGTCTCTGATGGGGTCGGTTTCACAGACTTAACCGTGACCGGCCGCGTTTAACCAGGGCTCTGGGAACTCGGCATCTGATGGGGACGAGGAGGGTTCCAGAGGGAAGGCAGGGACAACTTAGGGTCCGGCAGCAGAGTGGCTCCGTTAATGGATTCATTCCTCAGTTCGGTAACAACACACGCCGGTAGATCCGCGGCCACCAGTTCAGGAGATCGATCCAATTATCGACCAACAGGCAGGTTGAATCCGACTGTGACAGACTCCACAGTGAGACGTGTCCACAGGAGCGGGTGTTCACTCTGATCAATAACTCAGACACAGTGAACTTCACAATGTAAACCCCTTCCCAGTCACACCGTCCCGGAGAGCTGCCTGTCCCGAGCACTGGAACAACTCTGGGCAAGGTCCCACTGAAGGCAGGAACAACATTCTAGTGGGTCCAGGCAGTGGGAGAAAGAGAGGGTTAGTTTCGGCTGTCTGAAAATAAGAAAAATCACAGCGTTAATTCAAAAATATTTCACTGAGAGGATTGATATACTTCACATATACTTGAACAACGATTATCAGTTGGGAATCTTGTAACAGAATCAGATTCAGGGCAACACCGGTGCACAAACGGAGTTATAAATTTTGAATTGTTCTGCTCACTTACCAGGGACTCCAACGGCAGCAATGATCATGTACAAGATTTTGTCCACGTCGAAATATTCCCAAAGCTTTTCCCCCATTTTCTCTGCCCAGCGACGTGTCCCCGTGAGCTACCGGTAATCTCTCGGAAGGAAATGCTGGGGCAGAACATTCCCGGAGATTTTATACCACTTTCCGTCTCCACCGGGACAGTCAAGTTTCAATAGTGTTTAAAAATAGAGATTTTGAAATGATTCGCAAACAGATGACATCAGACAAGTGAAATCCCTGCTGAGACAGGTCGTGATTTATTCAGGGAATTGATTGAGAAACTCCAAAGACTGGGAATCGTGGCGATACTGAGGGATGGAAATTGGGAGCGGCATTGCTCCAGCAAAGGGGATATTGTTTCAAACTCCATCAGGTCCAACTCTCCGCCTCATGTTGTTTGTCTGATTTCCTTCAATCCGCTTCACTCACTAAGGCAATCCCAAATTCCAGGGACCCTCTCAGGGCTTCTGGTGCCCAGTTTGATGGTGGAGTGGGCGAACATGTTTCTCAGGTTGAGGAGTTAGGTCAACAGACCACCTCGCACTAAAATGGCCCCGTCCACTCTGGTTCACCGCTCAATATGATCGCGGCTTAACTGACTGCAACCTCAACCCCACACTCCCGGCGAGGCCGGTAACCATTCACACCTTGCTTGCCTGCAGTGGGTCTGATTTTGCGCCGGGACAATAACATTCTCTGCCTTCGTCACCTCTGAGGAGGAATGACCCAAAGACTCACCACACTCAGAGAACAGAAACATTGTGGCTTCAGAATTGTTCGAAACCCAAATAATACAGCGAATGATGGGGCACATCTCCCTCCTCCCTTTCTCTCTCCCTCCATCCTTACTGCTCTCCTCTCTTTGAACTGTGACTCTCTCTCCTACCCTCCCTGTTCTCTCTCTCTGCGCCTCTGTCTCTGTCAACCTTTCACCCCTTACCCCTCCCTCCCCTCTCACTCTCACTGCATCTCTCCCTCAGTTTCTCTCTATCTATCTCACGCTTCCCTCTCTCCCTTTTGCCAACCCACTCGCTCTGAACACCCCTCCCTCTTCATCTTCCCAATCTCCCTTTGATAATTCACTGCCCCTCCATCTCTTCCCCTTTCGTCTTCTCAGCTATCTCTCCCTATCTGTCTCTCTCTCTCTTTTCCCCAACTCTCCTCCTGCTCGCCCCCACTTCTCTCTCCAACGCCATTCTTGGGAAGTGCGGTTAGAACGGTTAGCCGCCATGGGATGTAACAGCTGTCCCTGTGCCTCTTCCCTGGGGACTGGAGAGAGTGTTTCCTACACCAATCTCTGTGACCCCCTCCCTTCCGGTCCCTACACCCCCTCTCTATGACCCCATCCCTCCTGCCCCTACACCCCCTCTCTATGACCCCCTCCCTCCTGCCCTTACACCCCACACTCTCCTCGTCTCTGTGACACCCTCCCCTCCCGCCCCTACACCCCCTCCTGTCTCTGTGAACCCCTCCCCTCCGGCCCCTAAACTCCCTCTCCCTGTCTCTGTGACTCCCCTCTCGTCCTCTTCAAAGCCCCGACATCCTTCCTGTAGTGTGGGACGAACAGAACTGCGTGCAATACTCCAAATGCAGCCTGACCAAAGTCCTGGAGAGATGCATCTTGACGTCCTGGCTCTTGAACTCGATTCCGCGGCAGATGAAGGCAAGCGGACCACACGCCTTCTTCACCGCTGTCTACTTGTGTTGCCACTTTACGGGGAGTTCCGGAGTTTATCAGGAACAGTTTCTTTCTCTCCACAATCAGACTACTGCACGGAGTTAGTATTTAGAGTCACAGAGTGATGCAGCGTGGAAACAGGCCCTACCTTCGCCCCAACTTGCCCACACCAACCAACATGCCCTATCTACACTATTCCCACGTGCCCGCGTTTGGCCCATATCCCTCCAAACCTGTCATATCCATGTACCTGTCCAAGTGTCTCTTAAACTGTGTGATAGTCCCTGCCTCAACTTCCTTCTCCGGCAGCTCGTTCCATACACCCACCACCCGCTGTGTGGAAAAGTTGCCCCTCGGGTTCCTTCTAAATCTTTCCCCCCTCACCTTAAACCTATGTCCTCTGGTTCTCATTTCCCCTACTCTGGGCAAGGGACTCTGTGCATCTAGCCGATATATTCCTCTTATTTAATAGCATTGATTTCAAGAGGGCTTGCATATAGTCAAGTCATGTCAAGTCAATTTTATTTGTATAGCACATTTAAAAACAACCCACGTTGACCAAAGTGCTGTACATCTGTTAAGGTACTAAGGAAAAAATGAAACATACAGTAGCACACAAACATATCAGCACATACAAAACAGTTCACAGCGCCTCCTCAATGGGCCTCAAACGCTAGGGAGTAGAAATAGGTTTTGAGCCTGGACTTAAAGGAGTCGATGGAGGGGGCAGTTCTGATGGGGAGAGGGATGCTGTTCCACAGTCTAGGAGCTGCAACCGCAAAAGCGTGTTAAACCGTGAGCTTAAGCCTAGACCGCGGGATAGTGAGTAGCCCCAAGTCGGCCGACCTGAGGGACCTGGAGTTAGAGAGGTGGGTTAGAAGATTTTTGATGTAGTGGGGGGGAATGTCCATTTAGGGCTTTATATGTGAATAGGAGGAGCTTGAAGTTGATCCTGTACCGTACAGGGATCCAGTGGAGAGAGGCCAGAATCGGCGTGATGTGGTCCCTTTTACGGGTACTCGTCACGAGTCTCGCTGCGGCGTTTTGGACCAGTTGCAGGCGGGACAGGGAAGATTGGCTGATCCCAGTGTATAGGGAGTTGCAGTAGTCTAGGCGGGAGGAAATGAGAGCGTGAATGTTTTTTTCAGTGCCGTCGAATTGGAGGAAAGGTTTGATTTTAGCTATGGTACGAAGTTGGAAGAAGCTGGCTTTTACCACAGCGTTGACTTGCTTGTCAAATTTTAATGCAGAGTCAAATAACACGCCGAGGTTTTTGACATGCGGTTTGACTAGGCAGGATAGGCTTCCAAGACTGCCTGTTATCGATTTGATGGAGTCGGGGGGCCTAATAGGATGACCTCAGGCTTGCTCTCGTTTAATTAGAGGAAGTTCTGTGCCATCCAACATTTTATGTCCTCAAGGCAGTGTAAGAGGCTGTTTAAATTTGACTGGTTGTAGGGCTTCAGGGGGAGGTACAGCTGAGTGTCATCGGCATAGCAGTGGAAAGAAATGCCGTGCCTTTGAATGATTTGGCCAAGGGGGAGCATGTATAGAGAGAAGAGAATGGGGCCTAGGATGGAGCCTTGTGGAACTCCGCAGGAGAGGCTAGCTGGAGCAGAGGAATAACTGCCTATGTTGATGGCGAAACTCCTAACTTTGAGGTAGGAAGCGAACCAGCTCACGGCAGTGCCATCAATGCCAACCGCGTACCGGAGACGGTCAATAAGGATGGTGTGGTCCACTGTATCGAACGCTGCGCTGAGGTCGAGACGGAGCAGGATTGCACAGTCGCCGGTGTCGATGGCGAGAAGCAGGTCGTTGTGTACCTTCAACAAGGCAGACTCTGTGCTGTGGTGGGCTCTGAAACCTGACTGGAAACTTTCCAGGATGGTGTTTTGGTGTAGGTATGGCACTAATTGGTTTAGAATTGCCTTTTCAAGGACTTTTGACAGGAATGGCAGTTTGGAAATGGGTCTGTAGTTACTAGGCAAGGTGGGGTCTAGGTTAGGTTTTTTCAGTAGGGGCTGGACCACCGCGTGCTTGAAACAGGTTGGAACAGTGCCAGTGGCCAGAGAACTGTTGATAATAGAGCGACTATTGCAATGACATCCTTCAGAAGGGCAGTGGGGGCAGGATCAAGGGGGCAGGTTGCAGGTTTCATAGCGGAGACAAGCTTTGCAAGGGAGGATAGAGTGACGGGTTGGAAACAGTCCAATTTAGATGAACAGACTCGTGAGACAGCTAGGTCACGGGTGGGAGGGGAAATGTTCATTCTAATGTTCTCAACTTTGCTGGTGAAAAATTTAGCGAATTCTTCGCACTTAGCAGGGGACCCAACTAAGCTGGTACTGGGGGCGGGACATATGACAGAGGTAATTGTGCTAAATAGGACCTTGGAGTTATGAGAGTTTTTGGAAATAAGGTCGGAGAAGTATTGTGCTCTAGCAGACTTTACTGCTTCCTGGTATTTGAGAAGATTGTTTCTCAGAATTTCGAAGGAAATTTGAAGCTTGTCACATTTCCACCTCCGTTCTGATTTTCTGCACTCCCTTCTTAGGACTTTGGTGGTGTCATTGAGCCAAGGCCGACCTTTGGGCTTAGGCTTTTTCATTTTAAGGGGAGCGATAGAATCCAGGATGGAAGAGCAAGTGATATTAAATAAAGAGGTGAGATCCTCAGTGCTGAGATGGGGGGGAGAAGCCTCAATAGTGCAGATGTTGGGGGCAGCTGTGAGAGCCTCGGAGAATTTACTGGCAGGCAATGAATTTATGTCGCGGGAGTAGCGAACAGGGAGATGAGATTTTGCGGGAGATAAAGGCAGAGATGCGTCAAAAATGATAGCGCTGTGGTCCGATAGACAGGCCTCAGTAGTTTCAATGTTGTAGATTGTGAATCCGGACGATAACACTAGGTCGAGAGTATCCTAACTTGTGAGTGGGTCCCGTGGTGTGAAGAGTCTGTGGTCTCCGCAAAGCCATCAAGGGTGCCAAGAGACAATACCAGGAGAAACTTAAGTCCAAGTACAACCTCTGGGTCACACGGAGAATGTGGCACGGTCTGATTAAGATAAATGGATGCAAAGAATGTTCGGGGTCGGCACGTGATGACGTAGGCACAGGTTGTGGTCTTCCAGCTCCTCCGAACAAAACTTAGAAAAGTACCGAGTAAGTTAAAAAAAAATGGAACAAAAGTTTCTTAGAAAGTCTATAATTCTCTATAAAGATCGGGGGATTATTGAAACATGTCTCCTAAACAAAAACTGAAGAAACATATTGGTTTAAAGAGATCGGGTGAGAAGAGGGAAGGAGGCCCTGTTGCGATGGAGAATCCTCGTGCTCAAGTTGAGAGGACTGATCCCGAAGAATGGCAAGCAGGAGCGGCGGCACCCGGGAGGAAGAAGCATGCCTCGCGTGAATACGGGGAACCGCGCATACGCGAACAAGGGGAACCGTGCATGCGCGAAATGTCACAAGGGAAGTTAAAGAAACTACAATCCCAGGATGCCTCTGCCACAGATAGTGACATCGACCAGGACCAGGACCAAGAACATACAGACGATCAAGAAGATTCATCAGAAGATGAACCTTGCCTATTTGATAGACCTAAAGGTAAAATTGAAAGTAAAAAATATAGGGGAAGTATGGAAGAGATCTTACAAGAAGTATGTGAACAATTAAAAAATAATACCATCGCCACCAACAGAAGTTTTAAAAAAATGGATAAATTGGATAAAAAAGTTTAAAAATTGGAAGTTAAGACTGAAGATACTACTGAAAGAGTGAATAAGATCGAAGACAACGTAACTGCTTGGATAACAGAAAGGAAACAGATATTTGAAAAACTGGACTTGTTGGAGAATACTAGTAGACGAAACAATATAAAGATTGTTGGTCTTGAAGAAGGCGCAGAGGGAGAAGATTCAATAGAATTCTTTCAAAAATGGATTCCGAATATTTTGGGAATGGAAAAAAGTGAAATCGAAATTGAAATTGAAAGGGCACATAGGGCATTAAGACCAAGTCCAAAACAGGGTCAGTATCCGAGATCAATTCTGATAAAATTATTGAGATATCAAGATAAAGAAAGAATTTTGAAGGCGGCTGCACAATGCATAAAGAATTCTACTCCTCCGAAAAGTGGAGAGAATAACCTTTTTTTCTATCCTGATATAAGTTATGAGCTTTTGAAGAGAAGGAAGGAATTCAACCCTGCGAAAAAAGCCCTGTGGCAAAAAGGTTATCGATTTTACCTGCGATACCCTGCAACACTGAATATTTTTATAGAAAGAGAAGGAAACAAATTTTTTACTGATTACCAGGAAGCTGAGGAATTTGCTTTAAAACTTCCAAAGGCTCACCAGATACAAGAAGAACGACAATGAGACATGGATTGAAACGGATATGAACGGAGAGAAGATAAAGGATATGAAATGTAAAGATTGAATGAATAATGATTGGGAGAAAAGGTTATGCTAGTTCGGGGGGGGGAGTGGAGAACCACCAATTGATGACTGCGGGATTCATGTGTGTATTCATGGTGTGTGCCATGACCCGTAAAATGGAGGGAGGTAATGCTGTTTTCTTTTTTATAAACAGCATTAGTAGGGGGTTATTTTGGGTTTCTTTAACTATTTATTTTTCTTTTTCATCTTTTAGCCTGGATGTTGGGGGGGAGGGGGGGGATGTACAGCAACATGGTGAATTTTAAGGAAACTCCCCAAAGAACCATGAGAAACGAGGTGTTAAGTAATGTTATAGATAGGAGTAATTTTGTTAAGAATAATGGTTAAATTACTGAACTTTTGAGTTTTAATGTTAATGGGTTAAATGGGCCGGTAAAAAGAAAAAGAATTTTAACACATATTAAAAAAATGAAGATAGATATAGCTTTTTTGCAGGAAATTCATTTAACAGAGATGGAACATCAGAAATTAAAAAGAGACTGGGTGGGAACGGTTACTGCAGCTTCATTCAATTCAAAAGCGAGGGGAGTTGCAATTTTGATTAATAAAACATTACCAATCAAAATACAAAATACAATTATTGATCCTGCGGGAAGATATGTGATTATACATTGCCAACTCTTTTCGGAATTATGGACCTTGATGAATATTTATGCACCAAATGAAAATGATATAAAATTTATACAAGAAACTTTTTTGAATCTGGCCGATGCCCAAGATAAAATACTAATAGGTGGAGACTTTAATTTTTGCTTAGACCCAGTTTTAGATAGATCAGTTAGGACAGTTACAAAAACGAAAATAGCAAAATTAACTTTGTCATTGATGAAAGATTTAAATCTAACCGATATATGGAGAAGACTTAACCCAAGAGAAAGAGATTATTCTTTTTACTCATATAGACATAAAACTTATTCGAGGATTGATCTCTTTTTATTATCAACAAACATACAGGACAGAGTGAAAAATGTTGAATATAAAGCAAGAACATTATCAGATCACTCCCCTTTAACAATGTCGATGGTAATGATGGATAAAGAGGAAATTACTTATAGATGGAGATTTAATTCAACATTATTAAATCGAGAAGATTTTTGTGAGTTTATGAGAAGACATATTCAATTTTATTTAGATACAAATTCCAATTCAGTTGATGATAAATTTGTTATATGGGATGCAATGAAAGCATATTTGAGAGGACAGATAATAAGTTATACTTCCAAAATTAAGAAAGAATATATGGCCGAAGTAGAGCAATTGGAGAAAGAAATTACAAAATTAGAAAAAGAATCTCAAAGGTATGTAACGGAAGAGAAACGAAGACAACTTATCAATAAGAAGTTACAATATAATAAGTTACAATAAGAAGTTACAATATAATACATTACAGACATACCGAACAGAAAAAGCAATTATGAGAACTAAACAAAGTACTATGAGTTAGGAGAGAGATCACATAAGGTCCTTGCTTGGCAGTTGAAAGCCGAACAGTCTTCGAGAACGATTAACGCTATTAGAATAAATACAAATAAAATTACTTATAAACCTTTAGAAATTAATGAAACCTTTTTTTTTTTAAATTCTGAATTATACGTCAGAATCACAAAAAGATACTAATGAGATAGATTTTTTTAGCACAAATAAACCTTCCTAAATTAAATTTAGAAGAACAGATGGGATTAGATATGCCTTTTTCATTAAAAGAGGTCAAAGAAGTGTTAATATCACTACAGAGTAATAAATCCCCAGGAGAAGATGGGTTCCCGCCAGAATTTTATAAAAAATTTAAATAATTATTAATTCCTCCTTTTATGGAGGTAATACAGCAGGCGGAAAGAACACATAACCTCCCAGAGTCTTTTACGACAGCGATTTTAACAGTAATACCAAAAAAAGATAGGGATCCTTTAAAACCAACATCATATAGACCTATATCTTTGCTGAATACAGATTATAAAATAGTAGCAAAAATTTTATCTAATAGATTGTCTAAGTATTTACCAAAATTAGTACATATGGATCAAACTGGATTTATTAAAAATAGACATTCTGCAGATAATGTAACTAGGTTACTTAGTATAATGCATTTGGCACAAAAGAGGAATGAAATAAGTGTAGCAGTAGCTCTGGATGCAGAAAAAGCATTTGATAGGTTAGAGTGGGATTTTTTATATAAAGTATTGGAAAAATATGGGTTAGGAACAACTTTTATAAACTGGATTAAAACTCTAAATGTGAATCCCAAAGCTAAAGTAGTGACAAATGGCCAAATTTCAACACCGTTTCAATTAAAAAGGTCAACTAGACAAGGATGCCCATTATCACCTGCTTTATTTGTCCTGGCGATAGAACCGTTAGCTGAACTAATTAGAACTGACCCAGATATTAAGGGTTTTAAAGTCAATCAGGAAGAATTTAAGATTAATTTATTTGCAGATGAGGTTTTGATACACTTAACAAAACCATTAGATTCGTTGCGCAAACTATCTTTTAGATTAGAAGAATATGGAAGAATATCAGGTTATAAAATAAATTGGGATAAAAGTGAAATTTTACCCCTTACTAAAGGAGATTACACTCAATGTCGATTACTAACCCAATTTAGATGGCCATTAATTGGTATAAAGTATTTAGGTATAAGAATTGATAATGATATGAAGAATTTATATAAATTAAATTATTTATTATTACTAAGAAAAATAAAAGAGGACCTTGATAAATGGATGACATTACCAATAACATTAATAGGAAGAGTTAATGCCCTTAAAATGAATATATTTCCGAAATTACAATATTTATTCCAAACATTACCAATACAAGTACCACAGAAGTTTTTTCAAGAGTAAAATAAATATGTGCGGAAATTTCTTTGGAAAGGTAAAATGTCAAGAATATCGTTGGAAAAATTGACATGGAAGTTTGATTCAGGAGGATTACAACTTCCGAACTTTAAGAATTATTATAAAGCAAACCAACTGAGGTTTATTGCATCTCTTTTTGAAGAAAAAAACCCGGCATGGATAAGAATAGAACTAGATAAAATAGGAGAAAATATACCAGAAGACTTTATATATAAATGGGAACCTAAATTGATACGGGGACTGAAAGAATCTCCATTATTAAAACACTTGATCGGATTATGGAATAAGGTAAATTTTGAGGATGAAACAAAAAAATCTTTATTAGGAAAGACAACTTTGATTCAGAATAGATTGATACCTTTTACAATGGATAACCAGCTTCTATATAGGTGGCATCAAAAAGGGATTAGATATATAGGTGATTGCTTTGAAAAAGGTATATTGATGTCATTTGAACAATTGAAAAATAAATATCATATATCAAATAATTCCCTTTTCTGTTACTTTCAATTAAGAGCTTATTTAAAAGATAAATTGGGTCAAACAATGTTATTGCCGAAATCTAAGGAAATTGAAAACCTAATTCAAAAAGGACAAATCTTTTTTTTTACTTCTATTATATATAATCTAATTCAAAAAAGGCTCCTAAACAAGGAATTCATATATCAAGGCGAAAATGGGAAACGGATTTGAATATTAATATTGATGGAACAAATTGGTCAAAACTATGCCTTGACAGTATGAAAAATACAATAAATGTTCGGTTTAGACTAGTACAATATAACTTTCTGCATCAATTATATATCACCCCACAAAAATTAAAGAGAATAAACTCAAGTTTATCTGACCAATGTTTTCGGTGCAATCAAGAAATTGGTACTTTGTTTCATTCTACTTGGTCCTGTTCAAAAATACAACCTTTTTGGACAAACTTAAGAAGCTTTTTAGAACAGATTATCGGAATACAACTTCCATACAACCCAAGATTTTTGTTATTGGGTGATGTTGAAGGAATAAGACCACAACTTAAAATGAATAAATATCAGAAAGAATTTATAAAAATTGCATTAGCAGTAGCCAAAAAAACTATCGCAGTTACTTGGAAATCTGATTCCTATTTAAGTATGGACCTTTGGAATAATGAAATTTCTAACTGTATCCCACTTGAAAAAATTACTTATAATTTAAGGAACAAATATGATACTTTTTTAAATATCTGGCGTCCTTATCTACAAAAGAGGGGCCTATATATATAGAAGAATTGTTCATATTTACAATGGTTCTTTTGGGAGAGATGTATATACATATACAGTTTATTCTGTTTGGAATTCCATGGGGCGTGTGCAGGACCACCAACAACCAGGCAGTCTTTAATCTTTTTTTCTTTTCTTTCTTTTTCTTATTTGGGGTTAACATTTGAGAGGTTTTGCAAAATTATTGCAATTAATTTAATGCATATAACATCCATGGGGGGTCGCTAGATGACTTTAATGCAAGGCCATCACTGCATTTAACATTGCAGTAGCCTGCAAAGTTATCCTAATACGATGCATTAGTCACGTTTAACATTTGAGAGGTTTTGCAGGATTATTATTGCATTTCACATCGCAGGGTGTTGCAATATTTCTTTAATGCAAGGCGATCACTGCATTTAACATTGCAGCAGCCTGAAAAGTCATCCTAATGCGATGCCGGGGGTAGTAAATACAATAATAATACTATAGTAATAATAATTTATATTATTAATAATAATAAGAATTAATCAAAGATTGATTGATCGATCGGTGGGTGGGTGGATGGATGTCAGGGGGAACCGTACACCAATAAAGATTTTAATGGTACCATGCATTAGTTGCATTGAACATTTGAGAGATTTTGCATGATTATTACAATGATTTTAATGCGTTTAGTACCCCAGAACAGCTGCAAATTAGCTTTAATGCAAGGCCTGCGCTGCATTTAACATTGCAGGAGCCTGCAAAGTTGTTCTAATGCGTTGCATTAATTGCATTTAACATTTGAGAGGTTTTGCAAAATTATTGCAATTAATTTTATTGCATTTAACATCCCAGGGGGGTTGCAATATTGCTTTAATGCAACGCCAGCGCTGCATTTAACAATGCAGCAGCCTGCAAAGTTATCCTAATACGATGCTTTAGTCGCATTTAACATTTGAGAGGTTTTGCAGGATTATTATTGCATTTCACATCGCAGGGTGTTGCAATATTTCTTTAATGCAAGGCGATCACTGCATTTAACATTGCAGCAGCCAGAAAAGTCATCCTAATGCGATGCATTTGTTGCATTTAACATTTGAGAGGTTTTGCAAAATTATTGCAATTAATTTAATGCATATAACATCCATGGGGGGTCGCTAGATGACTTTAATGCAAGGCCATCACTGCATTTAACATTGCAGTAGCCTGCAAAGTTATCCTAATACGATGCATTAGTCACGTTTATCATTTGAGAGGTTTTGCAGGATTATTATTGCATTTCACATCGCAGGGTGTTGCAATATTTCTTTAATGCAAGGCGATCACTGCATTTAACATTGCAGCAGCCTGAAAAGTCATCCTAATGCGATGCCGGGGGTAGTAAATACAATAATAATACTATAGTAATAATAATTTATATTATTAATAATAATAAGAATTAATCAAAGATTGATTGATCGATCGGTGGGTGGGTGGATGGATGTCAGGGGGAACCGTACACCAATAAAGATTTTAATGGTACCATGCATTAGTTGCATTGAACATTTGAGAGATTTTGCATGATTATTACAATGATTTTAATGCGTTTAATACCCCAGAACAGCTGCAATTTTGCTTTAATGCAAGGCCTGCGCTGCATTTAACATTGCAGGAGCCTGCAAAGTTGTTCTAATGCGTTGCATTAATTGCATTTAACATTTGAGAGGTTTTGCAAAATTATTGCAATTAATTTTATTGCATTTAACATCCCAGGGGTTTGCAATATTGCTTTAATGCAACGCCAGCGCTGCATTTAACAATGCAGCAGCCTGCAAAGTTATCCTAATACGATGCTTTAGTCGCATTTAATATTTGAGAGGTTTTGCAGGATTATTATTGCATTTCACATCGCAGGGTGTTGCAATATTTCTTTAATGCAAGGCGATCACTGCATTTAACATTGCAGCAGCCAGAAAAGTCATCCTAATGCGATGCATTTGTTGCATTTAACATTTGAGAGGTTTTGCAAAATTATTGCAATTAATTTAATGCATATAACATCCATGGGAGTCGCTAGATGACTTTAATGCAAGGCCATCACTGCATTTAACATTGCAGTAGCCTGCAAAGTTATCCTAATACGATGCATTAGTCACGTTTAACATTTGAGAGGTTTTGCAGGATTATTATTGCATTTCACATCGCAGGGTGTTGCAATATTTCTTTAATGCAAGGCGATCACTGCATTTAACATTGCAGCAGCCAGAAAAGTCATCCTAATGCGATGCATTTGTTGCATTTAACATTTGAGAGGTTTTGCAAAATTATTGCAATTAATTTAATGCATATAACATCCATGGGGGGTCGCAAGATGACTTTAATGCAAGGCCATCGCTGCATTTAACATTGCAGTAGCCTGCAAAGTTATCCTAATACGATGCATTAGTCACGTTTAACATTTGAGAGGTTTTGCAGGATTATTATTGCATTTCACATCGCAGGGTGTTGCAATATTTCTTTAATGCAAGGCGATCACTGCATTTAACATTGCAGCAGCCTGAAAAGTCATCCTAATGCGATGCATTTGTTGCATTTAACATTTGAGAGGTTTTGCAAAATTATTGCAATTAATTTAATGCATATAACATCCATTGGGGGTCGCTAGATGACTTTAATGCAAGGCCATCACTGCATTTAACATTGCAGTAGCCTGCAAAGTTATCCTAATACGATGCATTAGTCACGTTTAACATTTGAGAGGTTTTGCAGGATTATTATTGCATTTCACATCGCAGGGTGTTGCAATATTTCTTTAATGCAAGGCGATCACTGCATTTAACATTGCAGCAGCCTGAAAAGTCATCCTAATGCGATGCCGGGGGTAGTAAATACAATAATAATACTATAGTAATAATAATTTATATTATTAATAATAATAAGAATTAATCAAAGATTGATTGATTGATCGATCGGTGGGTGGGTGGATGGATGTCAGGGGGAACCGTACACCAATAAAGATTTTAATGGTACCATGCATTAGTTGCATTGAACATTTGAGAGATTTTGCATGATTATTACAATGATTTTAATGCGTTTAATACCCCAGAACAGCTGCAATTTTGCTTTAATGCAAGGCCTGCGCTGCATTTAACATTGCAGGAGCCTGCAAAGTTGTTCTAATGCATTGCATTAATTGCATTTAACATTTGAGAGGTTTTGCAAAATTATTGCAATTAATTTTATTGCATTTAACATCCCAGGGGGTTGCAATATTGCTTTAATGCAACGCCAGCGCTGCATTTAACAATGCAGCAGCCTGCAAAGTTATCCTAATACGATGCTTTAGTAGCATTTAACATTTGAGAGGTTTTGCAGGATTATTATTGCATTTCACATCGCAGGGTGTTGCAATATTTCTTTAATGCAAGGCGATCACTGCATTTAACATTGCAGCAGCCAGAAAAGTCATCCTAATGCGATGCATTTGTTGCATTTAACATTTGAGAGGTTTTGCAAAATTATTGCAATTAATTTAATGCATATAACATCCATGGGGGGTCGCTAGATGACTTTAATGCAAGGCCATCACTGCATTTAACATTGCAGTAGCCTGCAAAGTTATCCTAATACGATGCATTAGTCACGTTTAACATTTGAGAGGTTTTGCAGGATTATTATTGCATTTCACATCGCAGGGTGTTGCAATATTTCTTTAATGCAAGGCGATCACTGCATTTAACATTGCAGCAGCCAGAAAAGTCATCCTAATGCGATGCATTTGTTGCATTTAACATTTGAGAGGTTTTGCAAAATTATTGCAATTAATTTAATGCATATAACATCCATGGGGGGTCGCTAGATGACTTTAATGCAAGGCCATCACTGCATTTAACATTGCAGTAGCCTGCAAAGTTATCCTAATACGATGCATTAGTCACGTTTAACATTTGAGAGGTTTTGCAGGATTATTATTGCATTTCACATCGCAGGGTGTTGCAATATTTCTTTAATGCAAGGCGATCACTGCATTTAACATTGCAGCAGCCAGAAAAGTCATCCTAATGCGATGCATTTGTTGCATTGAACATTTGAGAGGTTTTGCAAAATTATTGCAATTAATTTAATGCATATAACATCCATGGGGGGTCGCTAGATGACTTTAATGCAAGGCCATCACTGCATTTAACATTGCAGTAGCCTGCAAAGTTATCCTAATACGATGCATTAGTCACGTTTAACATTTGAGAGGTTTTGCAGGATTATTATTGCATTTCACATCGCAGGGTGTTGCAATATTTCTTTAATGCAAGGCGATCACTGCATTTAACATTGCAGCAGCCAGAAAAGTCATCCTAATGCGATGCATTTGTTGCATTTAACATTTGAGAGGTTTTGCAAAATTATTGCAATTAATTTAATGCATATAACATCCATGGGGGGTCGCTAGATGACTTTAATGCAAGGCCATCACTGCATTTAACCTTGCAGTAGCCTGCAAAGTTATCCTAATACGATGCATTAGTCACGTTTAACATTTGAGAGGTTTTGCAGGATTATTATTGCATTTCACATCGCAGGGTGTTGCAATATTTCTTTAATGCAAGGCGATCACTGCATTTAACATTGCAGCAGCCTGAAAAGTCATCCTAATGCGATGCCGGGGGTAGTAAATACAATAATAATACTATAGTAATAATAATTTATATTATTAATAATAATAAGAATTAATCAAAGATTGATTGATTGATCGATCGGTGGGTGGGTGGATGGATGTCAGGGGGAACCGTACAACAATAAAGATTTTAATGGTACCATGCATTAGTTGCATTGAACATTTGAGAGATTTTGCATGATTATTACAATGATTTTAATGCGTTTAATACCCCAGAACAGCTGCAATTTTGCTTTAATGCAAGGCCTGCGCTGCATTTAACATTGCAGGAGCCTGCAAAGTTGTTCTAATGCGTTGCATTAATTGCATTTAACATTTGAGAGGTTTTGCAAAATTATTGCAATTAATTTTATTGCATTTAACATCCCAGGGGTTGCAATATTGCTTTAATGCAACGCCAGCGCTGCATTTAACGATGCAGCAGCCTGCAAAGTTATCCTAATATGATGCTTTAGTCGCATTTAACATTTGAGAGGTTTTGCAGGATTATTATTGCATTTCACATCGCAGGGTGTTGCAATATTTCTTTAATGCAAGGCGATCACTGCATTTATCATTGCAGCAGCCAGAAAAGTCATCCTAATGCGATGCATTTGTTGCATTTAACATTTGAGAGGTTTTGCAAAATTATTGCAATTAATTTAATGCATATAACATCCATGGGGGGTCGCTAGATGACTTTAATGCAAGACCATCACTGCATTTAACATTGCAGTAGCCTGCAAAGTTATCCTAATACGATGCATTAGTCACGTTTAACATTTGAGAGGTTTTGCAGGATTATTATTGCATTTCACATCGCAGGGTGTTGCAATATTTCTTTAATGCAAGGCGATCACTGCATTTAACATTGCAGCAGCCAGAATAGTCATCCTAATGCGATGCATTTGTTGCATTTAAGATTTGAGAGGTTTTGCAAAATTATTGCAATTAATTTAATGCATATAACATTCATGGGGGGTCGCTAGATGACTTTAATGCAAGGCCATCACTGCATTTAACATTGCAGCAGCCTGAAAAGTCATCCTAATGCGATGCCGGGGGTAGTAAATACAATAATAATACTATAGTAATAATAATTTATATTATTAATAATAATAAGAATTAATCAAAGATTGATTCATTGATCGATCGGTGGGTGGGTGGATGGATGTCAGGGGGAACCGTACAACAATAAAGATTTTAATGGTACCATGCATTAGTTGCATTGAACATTTGAGAGATTTTGCATGATTATTACAATGATTTTAATGCGTTTAATACCCCAGAACAGCTGCAATTTTGCTTTAATGCAAGGCCTGCGCTGCATTTAACATTGCAGGAGCCTGCAAAGTTGTTCTAATGCGTTGCATTAATTGCATTTAACATTTGAGAGGTTTTGCAAAATTATTGCAATTAATTTTATTGCATTTAACATCCCAGGGGTTGCAATATTGCTTTAATGCAACGCCAGCGCTGCATTTAACGATGCAGCAGCCTGCAAAGTTATACTAATATGATGCTTTAGTCGCATTTAACATTTGAGAGGTTTTGCAGGATTATTATTGCATTTCACATCGCAGGGTGTTGCAATATTTCTTTAATGCAAGGCGATCACTGCATTTATCATTGCAGCAGCCAGAAAAGTCATCCTAATGCGATGCATTTGTTGCATTTAACATTTGAGAGGTTTTGCAAAATTATTGCAATTAATTTAATGCATATAACATCCATGGGGGGTCGCTAGATGACTTTAATGCAAGACCATCACTGCATTTAACATTGCAGTAGCCTGCAAAGTTATCCTAATACGATGCATTAGTCACGTTTAACATTTGAGAGGTTTTGCAGGATTATTATTGCATTTCACATCGCAGGGTGTTGCAATATTTCTTTAATGCAAGGCGATCACTGCATTTAACATTGCAGCAGCCAGAATAGTCATCCTAATGCGATGCATTTGTTGCATTTAAGATTTGAGAGGTTTTGCAAAATTATTGCAATTAATTTAATGCATATAACATTCATGGGGGGTCGCTAGATGACTTTAATGCAAGGCCATCACTGCATTTAACATTGCAGCAGCCTGAAAAGTCATCCTAATGCGATGCCGGGGGTAGTAAATACAATAATAATACTATAGTAATAATAATTTATATTATTAATAATAATAAGAATTAATCAAAGATTGATTCATTGATCGATCGGTGGGTGGGTGGATGGATGTCAGGGGGAACCGTACAACAATAAAGATTTTAATGGTACCATGCATTAGTTGCATTGAACATTTGAGAGATTTTGCATGATTATTACAATGATTTTAATGCGTTTAATACCCCAGAACAGCTGCAATTTTGCTTTAATGCAAGGCCTGCGCTGCATTTAACATTGCAGGAGCCTGCAAAGTTGTTCTAATGCGTTGCATTAATTGCATTTAACATTTGAGAGGTTTTGCAAAATTATTGCAATTAATTTTATTGCATTTAACATCCCAGGGGTTGCAATATTGCTTTAATGCAACGCCAGCGCTGCATTTAACGATGCAGCAGCCTGCAAAGTTATCCTAATATGATGGTTTAGTCACATTTAACATTTGAGAGGTTTTGCAGGATTATTATTGCATTTCACATCGCAGGGTGTTGCAATATTTCTTTAATGCAAGGCGATCACTGCATTTATCATTGCAGCAGCCAGAAAAGTCATCCTAATGCGATGCATTTGTTGCATTTAACATTTGAGAGGTTTTGCAAAATTATTGCAATTAATTTAATGCATATAACATCCATGGGGGGTCGCTAGATGACTTTAATGCAAGGCCATCACTGCATTTAACATTGCAGTAGCCTGCAAAGTTATCCTAATACGATGCATTAGTCACGTTTAACATTTGAGAGGTTTTGCAGGATTATTATTGCATTTCACATCGCAGGGTGTTGCAATATTTCTTTAATGCAAGGCGATCACTGCATTTAACATTGCAGCAGCCAGAAAAGTCATCCTAATGCGATGCATTTGTTGCATTTAACATTTGAGAGGTTTTGCAAAATTATTGCAATTTATTTAATGCATATAACATTCATGGGGGGGTCGCTAGATGACTTTAATGCAAGGCCATCACTGCATTTAACATTGCAGCAGCCTGAAAAGTCATCCTAATGCGATGCCGGGGGTAGTAAATACAATAATAATACTATAGTAATAATAATTTATATTATTAATAATAATAAGAATTAATCAAAGATTGATTGATTGATCGATCGGTCGGTGGGTGGATGGATGTCAGGGGGAACCGTACACCAATAAAGATTTTAATGGTACCATGCATTAGTTGCATTGAACATTTGAGAGATTTTGCATGATTATTACAATGATTTTAATGCGTTTAATACCCCAGAACAGCTGCAATATTGCTTTAATGCAAGGCCTGCGCTGCATTTAACATTGCAGGAGCCTGCAAAGTTGTTCTAATGCGTTGCATTAATTGCATTTAACATTTGAGAGGTTTTGCAAAATTATTGCAATTAATTTTATTTCATTTAACATCCCAGGGGTTGCAATATTGCTTTAATGCAACGCCAGCGCTGCATTTAACAATGCAGCAGCCTGCAAAGTTATCCTAATACGATGCTTTAGTCGCATTTAACATTTGAGAGGTTTTGCAGGATTATTATTGCATTTCACATCGCAGGGTGTTGCAATATTTCTTTAATGCAAGGCGATCACTGCATTTAACATTGCAGCAGCCAGAAAAGTCATCCAAATGCGATGCATTTGTTGCATTTAACATTTGAGAGGTTTTGCAAAATTATTGCAATTAATTTAATGCATATAACATCCATGGGGGTCGCTAGATGGCTTTAATGCAAGGCCATCACTGCATTTAACATTGCAGTAGCCTGCAAAGTTATCCTAATACGATGCATTAGTCACGTTTAACATTTGAGAGGTTTTGCAGGATTATTATTGCATTTCACATCGCAGGGTGTTGCAATATTTCTTTAATGCAAGGCGATCACTGCATTTAACTTTGCAGCAGCCAGAAAAGTCATCCTAATGCGATGCATTTGTTGCATTTAACATTTGAGAGGTTTTGCAAAATTATTGCATTTAATTTAATGCATATAACATCCATGGGGGGTCGCTAGATGACTTTAATGCAAGGCCATCACTGCATTTAACATTGCAGTAGCCTGCAAAGTTATCCTAATACGATGCATTAGTCACATTGACATTTGAGAGGTTTTGCAGGATTATTATTGCATTTCACATCGCAGGGTGTTGCAATATTTCTTTAATGCAAGGCGATCACTGCATTTAACATTGCAGCAGCCTGAAAAGTCATCCTAATGCGATGCCGGGGGTAGTAAATACAATAATAATACTATAGTAATAATAATTTATATTATTAATAATAATAAGAATTAATCAAAGATTGATTGATTGATCGATCGGTGGGTGGGTGGATGGATGTCAGGGGGAACCGTACACCAATAAAGATTTTAATGGTACCATGCATTAGTTGCATTGAACATTTGAGAGATTTTGCATGATTATTACAATGATTTTAATGCGTTTAATACCCCAGAACAGCTGCAATTTTGCTTTAATGCAAGGCCTGCGCTGCATTTAACATTGCAGGAGCCTGCAAAGTTGTTCTAATGCATTGCATTAATTGCATTTAACATTTGAGAGGTTTTGCAAAATTATTGCAATTAATTTTATTGCATTTAACATCCCAGGGGGTTGCAATATTGCTTTAATGCAACGCCAGCGCTGCATTTAACAATGCAGCAGCCTGCAAAGTTATCCTAATACGATGCTTTAGTAGCATTTAACATTTGAGAGGTTTTGCAGGATTATTATTGCATTTCACATCGCAGGGTGTTGCAATATTTCTTTAATGCAAGGCGATCACTGCATTTAACATTGCAGCAGCCAGAAAAGTCATCCTAATGCGATGCATTTGTTGCATTTAACATTTGAGAGGTTTTGCAAAATTATTGCAATTAATTTAATGCATATAACATCCATGGGGGGTCGCTAGATGACTTTAATGCAAGGCCATCACTGCATTTAACATTGCAGTAGCCTGCAAAGTTATCCTAATACGATGCATTAGTCACGTTTAACATTTGAGAGGTTTTGCAGGATTATTATTGCATTTCACATCGCAGGGTGTTGCAATATTACTTTAATGCAAGGCGATCACTGCATTTAACATTGCAGCAGCCAGAAAAGTCATCCTAATGCGATGCATTTGTTGCATTTAACATTTGAGAGGTTTTGCAAAATTATTGCAATTAATTTAATGCATATAACATCCATGGGGGGTCGCTAGATGACTTTAATGCAAGGCCATCACTGCATTTAACGTTGCAGTAGCCTGCAAAGTTATCCTAATACGATGCATTAGTCACGTTTAACATTTGAGAGGTTTTGCAGGATTATTATTGCATTTCACATCGCAGGGTGTTGCAATATTTTTTTAATGCAAGGCGATCACTGCATTTAACATTGCAGCAGCCAGAAAAGTCATCCTAATGCGATGCATTTGTTGCATTTAACATTTGAGAGGTTTTGCAAAATTATTGCAATTAATTTAATGCATATAACATCCATGGGGGGTCGCTAGATGACTTTAATGCAAGGCCATCACTGCATTTAACATTGCAGTAGCCTGCAAAGTTATCCTAATACGATGCATTAGTCACGTTTAACATTTGAGAGGTTTTGCAGGATTATTATTGCATTTCACATCGCAGGGTGTTGCAATATTTCTTTAATGCAAGGCGATCACTGCATTTAAAATTGCAGCAGCCTGAAAAGTCATCCTAATGCGATGCCGGGGGTAGTAAATACAATAATAATACTATAGTAATAATAATTTATATTATTAATAATAATAAGAATTAATCAAAGATTGATTCATTGATCGATCGGTGGGTGGGTGGATGGATGTCAGGGGGAACCGTACAACAATAAAGATTTTAATGGTACCATGCATTAGTTGCATTGAAAATTTGAGAGATTTTGCATGATTATTACAATGATTTTAATGTGTTTAATACCCCAGAACAGCTGCAATTTTGCTTTAATGCAAGGCCTGCGCTGCATTTAACATTGCAGGAGCCTGCAAAGTTGTTCTAATGCGTTGCATTAATTGCATTTAACATTTGAGAGGTTTTGCAAAATTATTGCAATTAATTTTATTGCATTTAACATCCCAGGGGTTGCAATATTGCTTTAATGCAACGCCAGCGCTGCATTTAACGATGCAGCAGCCTGCAAAGTTATCCTAATATGATGCTTTAGTCGCATTTAACATTTGAGAGGTTTTGCAGGATTATTATTGCATTTCACATCGCAGGGTGTTGCAATATTTCTTTAATGCAAGGCGATCACTGCATTTATCATTGCAGCAGCCAGAAAAGTCATCCTAATGCGATGCATTTGTTGCATTTAACATTTGAGAGGTTTTGCAAAATTATTGCAATTAATTTAATGCATATAACATCCATGGGGGGTCGCTAGATGACTTTAATGCAAGATCATCACTGCATTTAACATTGCAGTAGCCTGCAAAGTTATCCTAATACGATGCATTAGTCACGTTTAACATTTGAGAGGTTTTGCAGGATTATTATTGCATTTCACATCGCAGGGTGTTGCAATATTTCTTTAATGCAAGGCGATCACTGCATTTAACATTGCAGCAGCCAGAATAGTCATCCTAATGCGATGCATTTGTTGCATTTAAGATTTGAAAGGTTTTGCAAAATTATTGCAATTAATTTAATGCATATAACATTCATGGGGGGTCGCTAGATGACTTTAATGCAAGGCCATCACTGCATTTAACATTGCAGCAGCCTGAAAAGTCATCCTAATGCGATGCCGGGGGTAGTAAATACAATAATAATACTATAGTAATAATAATTTATATTATTAATAATAATAAGAATTAATCAAAGATTGATTCATTGATCGATCGGTGGGTGGGTGGATGGATGTCAGGGGGAACCGTACAACAATAAAGATTTTAATGGTACCATGCATTAGTTGCATTGAACATTTGAGAGATTTTGCATGATTATTACAATGATTTTAATGCGTTTAAGACCCCAGAACAGCTGCAATTTTGCTTTAATGCAAGGCCTGCGCTGCATTTAACATTGCACGAGCCTGCAAAGTTGTTCTAATGCGTTGCATTAATTGCATTTAACATTTGAGAGGTTTTGCAAAATTATTGCAATTAATTTTATTGCATTTAACATCCCAGGGGTTGCAATATTGCTTTAATGCAACGCCAGCGCTGCATTTAATGATGCAGCAGCCTGCAAAGTTATCCTAATATGATGCTTTAGTCGCATTTAACATTTGAGAGGTTTTGCAGGATTATTATTGCATTTCACATCGCAGGGTGTTGCAATATTTCTTTAATGCAAGGCGATCACTGCATTTATCATTGCAGCAGCCAGAAAAGTCATCCTAATGCGATGCATTTGTTGCATTTAACATTTGAGAGGTTTTGCAAAATTATTGCAATTAATTTAATGCATATAACATCCATGGGGGGTCGCTAGATGACTTTAATGCAAGGCCATCACTGCATTTAACATTGCAGTAGCCTGCAAAGTTATCCTAATACGATGCATTAGTCACGTTTAACATTTGAGAGGTTTTGCAGGATTATTATTGCATTTCACATCGCAGGGTGTTGCAATATTTCTTTAATGCAAGGCGATCACTGCATTTAACATTGCAGCAGCCAGAAAAGTCATCCTAATGCGATGCCGGGGGTAGTAAATACAATAATAATACTATAGTAATAATAATTTATATTATTAATAATAATAAGAATTAATCAAAGATTGATTGATTGATCGATCGGTCGGTGGGTGGATGGATGTCAGGGGGAACCGTACACCAATAAAGATTTTAATGGTACCATGCATTAGTTGCATTGAACATTTGAGAGATTTTGCATGATTATTACAATGATTTTAATGCGTTTAATACCCCAGAACAGCTGCAATTTTAATTTAATGCAAGGCCTGCGCTGCATTTAACATTGCAGGAGCCTGCAAAGTTGTTCTAATGCGTTGCATTAATTGCATTTAACATTTGAGAGGTTTTGCAAAATTATTGCAATTAATTTTATTGCATTTAACATCCCAGGGGGTTGCAATATTGCTTTAATGCAACGCCAGCGCTGCATTTAACAATGCAGCAGCCTGCAAAGTTATCCTAATACGATGCTTTAGTCGCATTTAACATTTGAGAGGTTTTGCAGGATTATTATTGCATTTCACATCGCAGGGTGTTGCAATATTTCTTTAATGCAAGGCGATCACTGCATTTAACATTGCAGCAGCCAGAAAAGTCATCCTAATGCGATGCATTTGTTGCATTTAACATTTGAGAGGTTTTGCAAAATTATTGCAATTAATTTAATGCATATAACATCCATGGGGGGTCGCTAGATGGCTTTAATGCAAGGCCATCACTGCATTTAACATTGCAGTAGCCTGCAAAGTTATCCTAATACGATGCATTAGTCACGTTTAACATTTGAGAGGTTTTGCAGGATTATTATTGCATTTCACATCGCAGGGTGTTGCAATATTTCTTTAATGCAAGGCGATCACTGCATTTAACATTGCAGCAGCCAGAAAAGTCATCCTAATGCGATGCATTTGTTGCATTTAACATTTGAGAGGTTTTGCAAAATTATTGCATTTAATTTAATGCATATAACATCCATGGGGGGTCGCTAGATGACTTTAATGCAAGGCCATCACTGCATTTAACATTGCAGTAGCCTGCAAAGTTATCCTAATACGATGCATTAGTCACATTTAACATTTGAGAGGTTTTGCAGGATTATTATTTCATTTCACATCGCAGGGTGTTGCAATATTTCTTTAATGCAAGGCGATCACTGCATTTAACATTGCAGCAGCCTGAAAAGTCATCCTAATGCGATGCCGGGGGTAGTAAATACAATAATAATACTATAGTAATAATAATTTATATTATTAATAATAATAAGAATTAATCAAAGATTGATTGATTGATCGATCGGTGGGTGGGTGGATGGATGTCAGGGGGAACCGTACACCAATAAAGATTTTAATGGTACCATGCATTCGTTGCATTGAACATTTGAGAGATTTTGCATGATTATTACAATGATTTTAATGCGTTTAGTACCCCCGAACAGCTGCACTTTTGCTTTAATGCAAGGCCTGCGCTGCATTTAACATTGCAGGAGCCTGCAAAGTTGTTCTAATGCGTTGCATTAATTGCATTTAACATTTGAGAGGTTTTGCAAAATTATTGCAATTAATTTTATTGCATTTAACATCCCAGGGGTTGCAATATTGCTTTAATGCAACGCCAGCGCTGCATTTAACAATGCAGCAGCCTGCAAAGTTATCCTAATACGATGCTTTAGTCGCATTTAACATTTGAGAGGTTTTGCAGGATTATTATTGCATTTCACATCGCAGGGTGTTGCAATATTTCTTTAATGCAAGGCGATCACTGCATTTAACATTGCAGCAGCCTGAAAAGTCATCCTAATGCGATGCCGGGGGTAGTAAATACAATAATAATACTCTGGTAATAATAATTTATATAATTAATAATAATAAGAATGAATCAAAGATTGATTGATTGATCGATCGGTGGGTGGGTGGATGGATGTCAGGGGAACCGTACACCAATAAAGATTTTAATGGTACCATGCATTAGTTGCATTGAACATTTGAGAGATTTTGCATGATTATTACAATGATTTTAATGCGTTTAATACCCCAGAACAGCTGCAATTTTGCTTTAATGCAAGGCCTGCGCTGCATTTAACATTGCAGGAGCCTGCAAAGTTGTTCTAATGCGTTGCATTAATTGCATTTAACATTTGAGAGGTTTTGCAAAATTGTTGCAATTAATTTTATTGCATTTAACATCCCAGGGGGTTGCAATATTGCTTTAATGCAACGCCAGCGCTGCATTTAACAATGCAGCAGCCTGCAAAGTTATCCTAATACGATGCTTTAGTCGCATTTAACATTTGAGAGGTTTTGCAGGATTATTGTTGCATTTCACATCGCAGGGTGTTCCAATATTTCTTTAATGGAAGGCGATCACTGCATTTAACATTGCAGCAGCCAGAAAAGTCATCCTAATGCGATGCATTTGTTGCATTTAACATTTGAGAGGTTTTGCAAAATTATTGCAATTAATTTAATGCATATAACATCCATGGGGGGTCGCTAGATGACTTTAATGCAAGGCCATCACTGCATTTAACATTGCAGTAGCCTGCAAAGTTATCCTAATACGATGCATTAGTCACGTTTAACATTTGAGAGGTTTTGCAGGATTATTATTGCATTTCACATCGCAGGGTGTTGCAATATTTCTTTAATGCAAGGCAACACTGCATTTAACATTGCAGCAGCCTGAAAAGTCATCCTAATGCGATGCCGGGGGTAGTAAATACAATAATAATACTATAGTAATAATAATTTATATAATTAATAATAATAAGAATTAATCAAAGATCGATCGGTGGGTGGGTGGATGGATGTCAGGGGGAACCGTACACCAATAAAGATTTTAATGGTACCATGCATTAGTTGCATTGAACATTTGAGAGATTTTGCATGATTATTACAATGATTTTAATGCGTTTAATACCCCAGAACAGCTGCAATTTTGCTTTAATGCAAGGCCTGCGCTGCATTTAACATTGCAGGAGCCTGCAAAGTTGTTCTAATGCGTTGCATTAATTGCATTTAACATTTGAGAGGTTTTGCAAAATTATTGCAATTAATTTTATTGCATTTAACATCCCAGGGGGTTGCAATATTGCTTTAATGCAACGCCAGCGCTGCATTTAACAATGCAGCAGCCTGCAAAGTTATCCTAATACGATGCTTTAGTCGCATTTCACATTTGAGAGGTTTTGCAGGATTATTATTGCATTTCACATCGCAGGATGTTGCAATATTTCTTTAATGCAAGGCGATCACTGCATTTAACATTGCAGCAGCCAGAAAAGTCATCCTAATGCGATGCATTTGTTGCATTTAACATTTGAGAGGTTTTGCAAAATTATTGCAATTAATTTAATGCATATAACATCCATGGGGGGTCGCTAGATGACTTTAATGCAAGGCCATCACTGCATTTAACATTGCAGTAGCCTGCAAAGTTATCCTAATACGATGCATTAGTCACGTTTAACATTTGAGAGGTTTTGCAGGATTATTATTGCATTTCACATCGCAGGGTGTTGCAATATTTCTTTAATGCAAGGCGATCACTGCATTTAACATTGCAGCAGCCTGAAAAGTCATCCTAATTCGATGCCGGGGGTAGTAAATACAATAATAATACTATAGTAATAATAATTTATATAATTAATAATAATAAGAATTAATCAAAGATTGATTGATTGATCGATCGGTGGGTGGGTGGATTGATGTCAGGGGGAACCGTACACCAATAAAGATTTTAATGGTACCATGCATTAGTTGCATTGAACATTTGAGAGATTTTGCATGATTATTACAATGATTTTAATGCGTTTAATACCCCAGAACAGCTGCAATTTTGCTTTAATGCAAGGCCTGCGCTGCATTTAACATTGCAGGAGCCTGCAAAGTTGTTCTAATGCGTTGCATTAATTGCATTTAACATTTGAGAGGTTTTGCAAAATTATTGCAATTAATTTTATTGTATTTAACATCCCAGGGGGTTGCAATATTGCTTTAATGCAACGCCAGCGCTGCATTTAACAATGCAGCAGCCTGCAAAGTTATCCTAATACGATGCTTTAGTCGCATTTAACATTTGAGAGGTTTTGCAGGATTATTGTTGCATTTCACATCGCAGGGTGTTCCAATATTTCTTTAATGCAAGGCGATCACTGCATTTAACATTGCAGCAGCCTGAAAAGTCATCCTAATGCAATGCCGGGGGTAGTAAATACAATAATAATACTATAGTAATAATAATTTATATAATTAATAATAATAAGAATTAATCAAAGATTGATTGATTGATCGATCGGTGGGTGGGTGGATGGATGTCAGGGGGAACCGTACACCAATAAAGATTTTAATGGTACCATGCATTAGTTGCATTGAACATTTGAGAGATTTTGCATGATTATTGCAATGATTTTAATGCGTTTAATACCCCAGAACAGCTGCAATTTTGCTTTAATGCAAGGCCTGCGCTGCATTTAACATTGCAGGAGCCTGCAAAGTTGTTCTAATGCGTTGCATTAATTGCATTTAACATTTGAGAGGTTTTGCAAAATTGTTGCAATTAATTTTATTGCATTTAACATCCCAGGGGGTTGCAATATTGCTTTAATGCAACGCCAGCGCTGCATTTAACAATGCAGCAGCCTGCAAAGTTATCCTAATACGATGCTTTAGTCGCATTTAACATTTGAGAGGTTTTGCAGGATTATTGTTGCATTTCACATCGCAGGATGTTCCAATATTTCTTTAATGCAAGGCGATCACTGCATTTAACATTGCAGCAGCCAGAAAAGTCATCCTAATGCGATGCATTTGTTGCATTTAACATTTGAGAGGTTTTGCAAAATTATTGCAATTAATTTAATGCATATAACATCCATGGGGGGTTGCTAGATGACTTTAATGCAAGGCCATCACTGCATTTAACATTGCAGTAGCCTGCAAAGTTATCCTAATACGATGCTTTAGTCGCATTTAACATTTGAGAGGTTTTGCAGGATTATTGTTGCATTTCACATCGCAGGGTGTTCCAATATTTCTTTAATGCAAGGCGATCACTGCATTTAACATTGCAGCAGCCTGAAAAGTCATCCTAATGCAATGCCGGGGGTAGTAAATACAATAATAATACTATAGTAATAATAATTTATATAATTAATAATAATAAGAATTAATCAAAGATTGATTGATTGATCGATCGGTGGGTGGGTGGATGGATGTCAGGGGGAACCGTACACCAATAAAGATTTTAATGGTACCATGCATTAGTTGCATTGAACATTTGAGAGATTTTGCATGATTATTGCAATGATTTTAATGCGTTTAATACCCCAGAACAGCTGCAATTTTGCTTTAATGCAAGGCCTGCGCTGCATTTAACATTGCAGGAGCCTGCAAAGTTGTTCTAATGTGTTGCATTAATTGCATTTAACATTTGAGAGGTTTTGCAAAATTATTGCAATTAATTTTATTGCATTTAACATCCCAGGGGGTTGCAATATTGCTTTAATGCAACGCCAGCGCTGCATTTAACAATGCAGCAGCCTGCAAAGTTATCCTAATACGATGCTTTAGTCGCATTTAACATTTGAGAGGTTTTGCAGGATTATTATTGCATTTCACATCGCAGGATGTTGCAATATTTCTTTAATGCAAGGCGATCACTGCATTTAACATTGCAGCAGCCAGAAAAGTCATCCTAATGCGATGCATTTGTTGCATTTAACATTTGAGAGGTTTTGCAAAGTTATTGCAATTAATTTAATGCATATAACATCCATGGGGGATCGCTAGATGACTTTAATGCAAGGCCATCACTGCATTTAACATTGCAGTAGCCTGCAAAGTTATCCTAATACGATGCATTAGTCACGTTTACCATTTGAGAGGTTTTGCAGGATTATTATTGCATTTCACATCGCAGGGTGTTGCAATATTTCTTTAATGCAAGGCGATCACTGCATTTAACATTGCAGCAGCCAGAAAAGTCATCCTAATGCGATGCATTTGTTGCATTTAACATTTGAGAGGTTTTGCAAAATTATTGCAATTAATTTAATGCATATAACATCCATGGGGGGTCGCTAGATGACTTTAATGCAAGGCCATCACTGCATTTAACATTGCCGTTGCCTGCAAAGTTATCCTAATACGATGCATTAGTCACGTTTAACATTTGAGAGGTTTTGCAGGATTATTATTGCATTTCACATCGCAGGGTGTTGCAATATTTCTTTAATGCAAGGCGATCACTGCATTTAACATTGCAGCAGCCTGAAAAGTCATCCTAATGCGATGCCGGGGGTAGTAAATACAATAATAATACTATAGTAATAATAATTTATATAATTAATAATAATAAGAATTAATCAAAGATTGATTGATTGATCGATCGGTGGGTGGGTGGATGGATGTCAGGGGGAACCGTACACCAATAAAGATTTTAATGGTACCATGCATTAGTTGCATTGAACATTTGAGAGATTTTGCATGATTATTACAATGATTTTAATGCGTTTAATACCCCAGAACAGCTGCAATTTTGCTTTAATGCAAGGCCTGCGCTGCATTTAACATTGCAGGAGCCTGCAAAGTTGTTCTAATGCGTTGCATGAATTGCATTTAACATTTGAGAGGTTTTGCAAAATTATTGCAATTAATTTTATTGCATTTAACATCCCAGGGGGTTGCAATATTGCTTTAATGCAACGCCAGCGCTGCATTTAACAATGCAGCAGCCTGCAAAGTTATCCTAATACGATGCTTTAGTCGCATTTAACATTTGAGAGGTTTTGCAGGATTATTGTTGCATTTCACATCGCAGGGTGTTCCAATATTTCTTTAATGCAAGGCGATCACTGCATTTAA